>NC_134709.1:12235719-12523219 GCF_043290135.1 Rhipicephalus microplus | reverse complement strand
ATACGAAAAATCGAAGCTGTTGAAGCTGTAACGAGCAGACTTTTTACGCGCTATTCTGCTTACACGTTAAGGACCGTTCACTTGATCTGCACTCACAGCTTTCACCGGCCAATATCTATTTTGCTTCTTTTTTTATATATAGTAGAGACAAGAAACGATCTGATGATTGACGTCGCTTGGTTAAACGACATCGGTTTGAGCGAAGGCAATAACGTACGTGCACATACGCTAACGCATGCAAGGTCAGCGTAAAGGAATATTCCAGATGACTGCGCACGACATGTAGTCTCACAGATGAGTACAATCTCGAAGGACGGGGAGGTCTTTCTCCTTCCTTTAATTCACATTTATGGCAACTTGCCACGGAGATCGCCGGTGGCTCAGCGTGCGCAGCTGCTTCCATTTTCGTATACGCTCAGCGCGTCATTAGTCTCGTTTAAGCCAATTAATAGAATGAGATAAACACGGGCTTCCTGTCAATGGCGACCGTGTCTTCGACCTTCAATGGTACACTCTGCAGTGCGTCCTCTGACAACGCATGCTAATTCACCAAACACGTGTTTTTGTAGTAGAAAAGGGTAATGGTGGAGGTGAGGGGTAGATGGCCGAATGGATGGATGGACGAGCTAGAGAACAGTAGCAGGAGGTATTAAAGGAACAAATATTTTAATGTCGGTATAGGATATAAGAAAAAATTCTAGGACCTCAATAAAGTTCATACTCACTCACTCACTAACTCACCCACTCACTCACTCCCTTGTGCGTACGCAGAAATGAAAATATCATTATAATGAGCATAAAGAATTATATAGTCTGTACAATATAACATTAACCAAAAACGGCTTGACTTCTGTGTACCAAAATAGCGAGCACGAAACGAACTATTTCTTTCGACACGAGCAGCTTTAATAGCATAAATGACCGTGGCAAACTAATTCAAGATATTTTACGTGCCCGCATGTCGTAAAACACTTACGGAATTGTCTCTATAGCACAAATAGCATACATATCGTATGTTTGTTTTATTAAACGACCGTCTTCACAAAAGAAGACCTTACCAGGACAATATTTACGCGGTGACGAAGCGATCTTTGCACGACCAGTGCTAAAGTATGGAAATACGTTGTCCCTCGACTTATCAGCTAATGTCCCGCACTCATTCTTCAAATAGCAAAGAATGAACACCTGTCACTGAGATTGCAAGTGCATTTGTTATTTTTGCATGCCAAACTGGTACACGTAAATATAAAGCGGCAGTCAGTTAACGAACTTGTCGGAGACGTTAGTCGTATATGGTACACCGGAGAGAAAAAAAAATCAAACGGTACACCCTACAAAGCCATCCACGCAAACGAACAAGCCTTGGCTTTCCTAGAGTTGCGATAACTGCATTTACCATACGACTTAGCCAGCCACGGACTAGAGCTGCGTGCGATAGCCCGCAGTAAAAAAAAAAAAAAAAAAAAGTGGCAGCATATCCACGGAGTGAATGATGGACATTGGGGCGAAGCATCCGCCCGTCCATTCGTTCTTGCTTCCGTCCATCCATGCGTGCATATGTGGCCGCCCGTGCGTCCATCCGCCCGTGCGTGCGTGCGTCTGTTCGTGCGTCTGCACGTTCATCTGTGCGTCCGTCCCTGCTTTCATCCATGCATCCGCTCCTGCGTCCGTCTATGCGTCCATCCGTCCGTGCAGCCATCCGTGCGTCTGTCCACCTATGCAACACTCCAAGTACCACCATCTCGCATCTTTTCATCATATATTCCCCATATAGAAGCACCGCCATCCAGCGGACATTCCAAGGACTAAAGGAGAGGTGGCACACGTACACTTTCTTACGGCTTGCGCTTCGTGTCTACTTCCCACCTTTAACCACCTCGAGTTCAGGGTATATACTAGTTCACTGTATTCATGGCACTGCGGCCCAACACTCGCTAAACCTTTCTAAAAACTAGGAGGTTACGCCCAGCGAGTATAACGTAGCAACCGTTTCTTGTCTTCTGTGCGTTGTTGAACAATAAAAAACTCGCAGCGTGCTGGTTAACTAAAAGCCGAATGCTCCTGTCTCTCATTCCCCCTTAGCATCCATTGGCATGTACATTGAGCACTATATTTTATTGTTCAAGAACGCACAGAATAAATCTCTCACCGGCACCACCTTGGAGGTCAAAGTGTTGTACTTGTTACGCACTACTACAACGGCTACGAGGGACGAACACGTGCCGCTATAAGGAGCTTCGCCCCTAAAAACTGGCGGTGTCAACAGTGCCCGGCGCAGTCACGGCAAGCAGGTTTATCGACACGCCGAGGTGGGATCCAGGGCACGTTTGCGCACTGCACGCAGTGCGACTGTAAAGCGTGCAGCGTTATCGGAGCTACAGGCTCCGCTGAATGAGTAGAAGAGAATGTTGGTCGGACACGTCAAGGTGCACTTAATAACACGCTGTGCACTGCCTTACGAGCCATAAGACAGGTGGCAGACCTGTTACACGAATGTATACCGAGCCGTAACTGAGCAGGAAACGGCGTTGTTTTTAATGCTCCTCTGCGGTTACCTGTCCGGCTATAACGCAGGTAGAGAGTTACGCGTTGGCGTTACAACCCTAAACGGGCTATACTTTTTGCCAAGCGATATACGTAATCAAACGAAAAGGGGGTCACTGCTGCCGTGAGCAAATGGGATGACATTAAAAGTTTGCACAAACAGGCTCGTTGACGGTGACGGTAACATTCAGTGAGTATACGGCAGTCGCACACGTTTCAAATCTTACGTGCGGTGGGCAAATCATCTATTACACTTGCTTGCTTGGTATCCACGTGACGAATATCCCTAATTCCACAACTGCACATTGATTGTCGTAAGCACAAGGGGCGAAATGACCCCCCTCCCTTTAAATAACTCTGTTTTTAATGCGTTGATGCCGCGGATCTGAAACTCACCTGAGTGGGCTTCAGTAATAAAATTTAGTCCCGCAAGGGCCGAAATAGTGAAGACGATAAAAGCGGAAAAGGGGGGGGGGGGAGACAAGTCACCTTACATTGCCGTCCCTCCCGTATCCCATATACGTGCCATTACTGAAGGCGATTTGACGTAATGTTTCGAAAAGCATATCAATATTCATTTCCACGACGACTAAAAATATGTATGCCGGTTTTGAGATACACAGTTTTTGTTACACGTAGATGTTTCAACTAAAAGTGACCGCGGGGAGTACCCGTGGAAAAAGAAACATATTTGAGACCAGTCTCGCGTCAGTATAAGTCACCCGTATAGTGTGTTGTGAATTTGGAATAGGTAAAGTTATGCGAGTATTATTGAACAAAGTCGCAGAACTGTATCCCGCGCGAAGCCAAGTACCACCTGTTTGAAACACCTGGTCATACAAACGCATGCACGAACACACGCAAAAAAGATGCGAGTTCGTCCCGGTTACCCCCGGTTAACTCAGCGGTAACCAACAAAGAGACAATGCTAAATTATCGAGCAGGCGGTAGAGTTCATAATCAGGTCCCCACAGAATGCTTTTTTTTTTAAGGTACACCAAATTGAAACAAGAAATCGGTTTATATTGATAAATTGTACTCTGATAACTCTAATATCGTTTATTTTACCACCATAGCTTAATAATGACAGATTAAATGAAGGTGAAATTTTGATAATGAAGTATCGTGCCGAAATCGCCGCATGTGACATCAACCTCAAAGCGTAGTTTTCATATTTCAGCAACACTGGCTCAAATAATTTTACTGAAACTTAGTATACGTTAAGTCTACGGTTTCCTCAAACATCAATGTACTTCATTTTTACCGATTAAGAACTACGTAAGACATAGGCCGACAAAAATCTATGACGTCACGACGTTTGGCGCGGAAACATACAGGCCACGTCGCCATTCCCCATTATCCTTTTGCGCGTTTCCTCGCTTATTCAACGTCGTCTGGCGGACAGCGGGGTGATTCTCGAATCTTTAAATAGGAATTTACTAAAGTGAGAAAAAAGCTCGTATTTCCCTTTGGTGTGCTGTTAAAGATTCAGCACGTTAGTGTGTTGGCGCAAGGCTCTTTACTTGGTCAGCCTGATTATAACCCCACACGTCCACTTTATAGGCGTTTCACCAGTGGTATAATAGCAAGCGAGTTCTGTTTGTACTGCCAAACCAGGTCACTATATACGCTTTTTTTTTCTTTATTGCCTTCTTGACTACAGGTCAAGCTAATATGACAATCACTATCACACGTGTTTCATGCGTGATAACGCGTCAAACAAAGATATTACATCTTCAACACAGTCGGTATTCTTATACACATCTCGCACTTTTATGACAGCTTCCGCGAAACACTCATTAACGGATAGAACTCTCACATCACAGTGTCTGTACGATAGCATACTACGCCAAACCGAATGAAGACCAAGTAAAAATATAACATCCAAATTTTGCACAGTACTATCACAAGGCAAAAAACGAATTTTATGAAGTAAGATGTAGATCTTTTTTTTAAATTCCTCTGTAAAATGTCCCAAAAGAAAATAGCGTTCTTACAATCAATAAACACATGTTCAATGGCCTCAGGTTTGTTACACAGGAGACAGCTGCTTCCCCATGGTACATACATACCTCTCTCTTCAAGCCACGTTTTTACTGGCAAGGTTCAGGTCACTCACTATATACGCGGCTCTATTTGTTGAGCACTTGAACGCGTTGCCGCGCATTTCACTTCGCTCGCGTTGTCAGCGCTTGCGCGGTCTCGAGTCGGCGTCGCTTCGACAGGTGCTGGCGAGATAGGCGAAGTGTGCCGAGGTATAGGGTGTACGCGCTGTCATGCCGGGGAGCGGGGTGGGGGCGCCATTACGTCGCTGTCGAACGTTGTACGCGAACGCGAAATCGGACACTGGCCCGCGGAGAGGCTCGCCCACGGAAACTTGTTCCCACGCACGAGGTAAATGAAAGCATGTAATCTGAGGGCGTGCCCGTTTGGACCAAAGCTGCAGCTGTCGACGTTCCTAGTGGCTAAGGTACTCGGCTGCTGACCCGCAGGGCGCGGGTTCAAATCCCGGCTGCGGCGAATGCATTTCCGATGGAGGCGGAAATGTTGTAGGCCCGTGTGCTCAGTTTTGGGTGCACGTTAAAGAACCCCAGGTGGTCTGAATTTCCAAAGCCCTCCACTACGGCGTCTCTCATAATCATATGGTGGTCTTGGGACGTTAAACCCCACATATCAATCAATCAATCAATCAGCTGTCAACGTTCGTCAACTTTGTAAACTGTCGCGGCGTCCCGATATGTGGCGAGGGAAACGAGATGGACGAACGGCTTGGCCGATGGACTGTCGATAACAAGGGTATAAAAAAAATTACTGGAGTGGAAGCTCCCGCAATGCTTTGCCAGCAGTAGTGAAGCCAGCTTTTGCCCTCCAAAGATCTAAGAAACATGCTATTTTCTAGATAGATAGATAGATATGTGGGGTTTAACGTCCCAAAACCACCATATGGTTATGAGAGGCGCCGTAGGGGAGGGCTCCGGAAATTTAGACCATTTGGGGTTCTTTAACATGCGCGCAAATCTGAGCACACGGGGCTACAACATTGGCGCCTCCATCGGAAAAACGTGCTATTTTCTGGTGGTGCCCACTTAGACATCAAGCGGTATTGATTTGTTGGTCTAAATGGTACGTTAGTTATAATTTAAAAGATAGTTGTTTCCGAAGAAATAATCCACAAAGGCTAGTACTGGTGGCTTAATATCCAATGAACTTTGCCTTGAATTCGGGGCTTACTAAAGCAAACTGGTAACACAAGGACGCACTCTGAGCACTATCTGACCCTCAAAAGGTTGGGCGTGCGAGAAAAACGCTCCTTCTGAGTCGCCGAACGTCCACAACTGTGTATTTGCAGTTATACACGGCAGGGACGGCTTTATGCTCTCCCATAGTAGAGTACCTCGTACTCTAAATCGTTAACAACTTTATCTAAACACACAACTCATCATGCCCCGAGTAATATGGCTGCGGCAGCCGCCATCTTACGGTTGGCACGGCTTCACTTGTGGGCAAGAAGCTCCGCTCCAGCATTTTTTTTTAAACCTCCTCGCTCGATAAGCGCGAAAGCAACATGGTGGTGAATTCCACTGCATTACCTCGGTTAAAACTGAAATAGCAGCAGAACGTGTCGCTTCTCAAGAAACTTCTGATCAAATCGACTATCACTCTTTAAACCGCAGCGGACAGCTTTTTTTTTTATGCTGTCTTAGTGTAAGGAAAAACTCTTTTTTTTTCGTTTTCAGGTAAAAGGAAAGCGCATAATGTGAATGACTCCGGTAATGTTGCGTGCAGCCTAAAACGAAACATATTTGAAATATTCCGCCACTCACGGGAAGAAAAGTGTCGAAAATGAGCGGGCTACTCAATAAGACTATCGTTCCCCGTCAACGCTACTAAGCTGCGTCAGCGCACAAAACCTAAAGCAGTCCAGGACTTGTGTTTGTAAACAGCGTAGAGACCTTGTGGTTACAACTTACAAGCGAAAATGTAAGCTTTGCCAAGGATAGCGCGACTCCGCTTGTACTTAGCCTGTCGCTAGCTATATGTTTTCCCCTCAATTGGTACTACTTTTTCTCGGATATTGTAAATGCTGCACATATTAAAATTTAAAAGTTCGTTGGGATTTTCTAAAACATTACGTTCGGCAGAGTAGCTACATTAAAATCTCAGACAAAATTTATCACGAACTTCAAGTTTCCGATCTAAAACCAGCGACACAAACGTGCATTTGAAAGGCAAAGCTAGTTGTCTAAAGTCAACGCCTCCGCAGGTATCGTACTGTTATGCATTCTGTATTTCTAAACACTTTGCCTAAAGCTCTCTCTCTGGACTTCACTGGCCCGCTCGTCTCGAGTGCGCTTTTGTGATGGAAAGGCGCGTCTGTACGCTCTCGTTGCAATGTACTTCTCTTGCAAATATGTAAACTAAACGCATCTTCTACTTGTTCGTGAGACGCGTCGCAAGAGTCGTCCTTCGCCGGATCCTGGGTGGCAGCCTCAACCCCTCCCCGGGCATATCACCGACTGTCCAGTGGCCGAGGACGCGTCGCTCAGGTGGTGGTGTTGGTCACCCCGCGCACTTTTTTACCCCGAACGGCGGACAAGCCACGACAGGTTTGCCTTTCATTGCCTAAAGCTCTGGGCTGCGCCCTTCTGGAATGGCCTTTTTGCTCTCCCATGGTAGAGTAGCACATACTCTGAATCGTTAAACACTTTTTTTTAAGTGTGAATACACTTTATAAGCGACCCCAAACCATCCACCGCCGTCGGCGGCGTCCGCAGTCTTCTCTCTATCTTTAAAAGAAGGAGGACTTGGCGGGCCGCAGCGCGACGCTCTACCGAATAAAGGCCAAACCTCATAAGCGCGAAAATGCACGTGACAGCGACGAGCGACGCGACGTAGATCGTCTTCGCGCGATCAGTCGCTAGCGCAGGCAAACCTCATTCACGCGGCGGCTTCGGCGAGCGAATTCCACTGTTGCTGGCATGAGGCCGTCTACTAGCTCCCACCAAGAAAACCACGTAGCGAGCGGTATGCAATTTAAAAATAAGATATATTGTTGTGTAATGAAACGGAAAGTGTTCATTATTGCCTTGCAGCACTTTTTTATATGCATATGCGTAATAAACATTGCGTTATTTCTTGTTGCGC
This sequence comes from Rhipicephalus microplus, assembly GCF_043290135.1. Lineage (NCBI taxonomy): Eukaryota > Metazoa > Arthropoda > Arachnida > Ixodida > Ixodidae > Rhipicephalus > Rhipicephalus microplus. Next base: position 12,515,530 of record NC_134709.1, on the reverse strand, counting down.
ATACGTGACTCGGGCAGGGTCACGTGCACCTATGTAGTATTTGTCTTTTCCGGTATTTCGCTATTGGCTGCTTGAGCCCAGCACTTCCGGGCGATGAGCGACGGTTTCCAAATCTGGAGAACCGAGCGATCGCGCGAAAACGAGCACGCGACACGTCGCGCGAACGCCCTGTTTCGTCGCTCATAGCGTCGCTGTCGCGTGCATTTTCGCGCTTATGAGGTTTGGCCCTTATGGTGTTATAAATCGTTAAAAACTTTTTCTCAACGCCACACCGCACCACGAAGTACTCGAGGTCGTAGAAAACTTAAAAAAAAAACACTCGCACAAACTATAGTTGGTGGGTTCATTGTTCACTTCACGAAACTGGGACGGCCTCCTGCTCTCCCGTAGTAAAGTACGAAGTACTCGAAATCGTTGAAGACGTTTTCTAAACACACAACAGAATGTCCATAATGCTCCAAAGCGTTCGCAATTGATTCTTAACACAACTTTTCTCGAATGTATCGTTCGCCGGGACGGCTTATGGCTCTAGTGTTCTAAAGCGTTGACAATTTGTTCTAAGCACTGTTCTTGCCAATGAAGCCAAGAAGAGTTCAGAACCAAATCGTGCGTACCCTGTATACCGCCAATCAATGTAGTTCCACAGAAGGTTCCACATTTTCTACGCGAGATGTACAATTTTGTGCTTGACAAGACGGAGTTCGCAAGAGGGAGGTAATTGTGCATTCACATTGCGTTCTTGCACGCGCTATGAGAAAGTTCCGCCTTTTACGTCTACTTCAAAGGCCAAGCAGCCACTGCATCGGCATGCCACGCTCATTCCGCGCGGCCAATGCTTTCCATTGCGTACTCGCGGACTTGGCAGCGGCGAAGCCAACAGAGTCGAATCGCGCCCATCCTACCACTATTTAATTTATAGCTCGTTCCAGCCTAATAATAAATGCAAGCTTCACCCACAGCGGTCACTGTCTCACCCAGGCAAAATTTGCATAAATGTCTCGCTGAATTGAAGTCGGATATTTACGTGACGTAAGGCACAATCGACGGATTTCAGGAACACTATATAATTGGGCATACAGGGCTCGTGTTAATTTTGCTAGTTTACGGTCGAAATTTTGTTGTACTTCTTTTGCTTTTGTTTCGTCTTTTCTATATGTACAAAAAATAAAATAAAAGTAAAAAAATCATCGAGAATTCCAATTTGCCCCGCCACAGTGGCAAAGGTACTCGGCTGCTGATCCGCAGGTCGCGGGGATCGAATCCCGCCTGCGGCGGCTCCATTTTCGATGGAGGCGAAAAGGCTTGTAGGCCCGTGCGCTCAGATTCGGGTGCAGGTTAAATAACCCCCAGGTGGTCGAATTTTCCGGAGTCCTCCACTACGGCGTCTCTCATAATCATACGGTGGTGTTGGGACGTTAAACTCCACATATCAATCAAACGAATCAATCGAAAATTCTGACTTCGATGCTCTGCGAAACGTAACATTTGGTCAAAAAAACGACGAACTTTTAATTCATGATATGCGTAGTATTTGCATTGCCAGTAAAAAAAATGTGGTTATAGTAAGAACAGGCGTGCTGCTGTACTGGGGAGTAATGTGAATTTATTTTTAGGTTGTAACCTAATAAAGTCTTTTTCATTACATTTCATTGTAACCGAGAATAGTCCTACATTCATGTCATTTTCAACGTGAGATGGAAAAAAAAACTGCATTTTTTTTTTTTCATGTAGCTCTCTGAGACAGGACGCAGCTCGTACCAGTAAGATATTCGCATTTATTTTAATTTATTCGTTGTCACTTCGCGTTTTTGAACGCATGCGAACGCCTCACCTTTTACGTGTACCTCGAACGCCAAGCAGCGTCTGCGTCGATATGAAACCAAGGAAACCAAAAAGGTTTTAAAAAAATTTGCTCGAGTGGAAATTCTCCCCCACAAGTGAAGCCGTGCCAACCGTAGAGTTTCCTAATATATACGCTAGAGGGAACTCTGGCGCTAGTGTTTATGGGAGATGCAACGCACGGCGCTTCAGCGAGCATGGGAATGATGGGTAGTACACACACTTGTGTAATCTTCGTTCTTCTGGCCTGCTTTTGGCTCCGTGTGTGTTCGTGTGGCTTGGAGCTGTTTTGTTACGAAACAAATAATAACAAATGTTCAGCGGTTGCGCTTCACCATCTTATTCGTTCAGACTTACCTTTCCAAATTGGGTCGCAAATTTCGAAAGCGTTGAATCTTTCTTTCAAAACAAAACCGAAACACAGCAATAAACTAAGCCGCAAGTATGATTCGCCACCTGCAAGTACGAAGACTAGGCAAATGTGTGTACTACCGATCATTTCCATGGTCGCTGAACGATCGCAGCGCCAGAGTGCCCTCTAGTTAATTTTAGGAAACTCTATGGTGCCAACCATAAGATGGCGGCTGCCGCAGCCATCTTACTAGGGGCATGATGAGCTGTTGACGTTCGGCGATTGAGAAGGAGCGTTTTCCTCGCACGCCCAACGAGTTTAACGTGAAAACCTTTTAGGGTCAAATGGTGCTCAAAGTGCGTCTTTGTGTTACTAGTTCGCTTTAGGAAGCCCCGAATTCAAAGCAAAGTTCATTGGAGATTAAGTCGCCAGCACGAGTCTCTGCGAATTATTTTTTTCAGAAACAACTATTTTTTAATTTATAATTAACGCAGCATTTAGACCAACAAATCAAAACCGCTTGATGTCTAAGTAGGCACCACCAGAAAACAGCATGTTTCTGAGATCCTTGGAGGGCAAAAGCTGTCTTCACTGCTGTTGGCAAAGCATTGCGGAAGCTTCCACTCCAGCAATTTTTTTTAAACATCCTTGTATGAAACGCTGGCCGCGCACAGTCGTCACTTTTCACAGCGGTACGGAACGCATGCAACATACCGGACTATTTTGCGTAGTGGTATACAATAGCAGAAACTCCACCCCCGTAGCTTTCCCTTCGTTGCCGACAAAAGTTGTCCGCGAGCGTACAGTGGCAGCTCACTGCTCCCCTAAGTAGAATACGAGTACATGGGTACAAATTCGTTCACCATTTCTTCGGGTCGAACTGACGAGAAGGGCACAACCGATCAGCGCCTGTGCCATTCTCTCACAATGTCCGTATTCCGACGGCGTTGCGTCGAAAGTTATTCTAAGATGCCCAACCGACTTTTCACTTGCCCCTAGTGATTGGGAATCACCGTTCCTTTATATTTGAAACCCGGCATCAGCGGAATTTTTTTTTCGTGGGGGGAGGGGGGCTTGTTTAAATGGTCATTTTTCACTCTGTATGTCTGCGATAAACCAATGTTAATAATATCTGGGACTTAACGTCCCAATGCCACGACATGATTATGAAAGAAGCCGTATAGTGGAGAGTTTTGGAAATTTTGACCACGTGGGGTTCTTTAACATGCACCTAAATCTAAGTATACAGACCTCACACATTTTCACCTCCACCGAAATCGCAGCCACCACAGCCGGCATTCGATCCCGCGATCTTCCTGTTAGCAGTAGAGTGCCGTAACAACTATATACCACCGCTGCGGGTCGATGACCCAATGTTAGCGACAAGCATCATGCGTAGTCATTTTTAATGCGCGACCAACACAATCAACCTTCTGGGGATCGATCGATTTGTGGGGTTCAACGTCCCAAAACCACCATATGATTAAGAGAGACGCTGTAGCGGAGGGCTCCGGAAATTTCGACCACCCGCGGTTCTTTAGCGTGCACCCAAATCCGAGTACACGGGCCTACAACATTTCCGCCTCCATCGAAAATGCAGCCGCCGCAGCCGGGATTCGATCCCGCGACCTGCGGGTCAGCAGACGAGTACCTCAGCCACTAGACCACCGTGGCGGGGCCAACCTTTTGGGGGAAACGTTCAAGCTTTCGTACTTAATACTTCGATTCGTTCGTCGGTTCGTGTCAGCGTCTAGAAGTTCCGCCCTGCCGTACAGTGTCGCATCCTTGGGATTCTTCCTATGTCGCAGCGAGGAGCACCTCTGCTCTGCGGGAGATCTATCTCCTCGCAAACAAAGGAGCCGGGGGTGGGGCAGGAGGGGGGGGGGGGGGTGTTCCAAAAAAAGAAACCCTCCAATAGCTCTCAGCCTGTACCGTCGACAACGACAGCGCGCGAGAGAGAGTTATGTTGGCAGTCGTTCAGGTGAACACCTCCACCACCGCACAACATCGCTCAACACCTGGCGACTGTTTGTCATCGCCATGATTCGACGATTCTCCCTGCCTCTCAGATTTAGTGCGTGAAGGTATATATTTTCTCTCTCGGCAAGCTATAGCTCTATCGCTCTGCCAGCCGACGAGTCATTGTTCGACGTGGGGAGCTGCTTAAAGGAGCTTTCATGCCACCGCGTACGTGATCGTGCCTCGACAGACATGACCGTATACACGCATTTATTGGAATCGCTGTCATGCTTAACGCGAACGGCGAATACGGAAGTCTGGTGGCTTAACTGTAGAAAAGACATGGCCTACAAGGAGCAAGCACAGAATGGTAAAAAATAACCTTGTGCAGCATAGCGAAAATTACCAGAGTAGGAATGGCATAGCCTCGCGCATGTTTTATTCTTTTTAATCGTTACACCATCATGAGTATTAACCTCTATGAGGGTTGACAGTATTACCAAATAAATAAAAAAATAAACCAACTAACCAAAGCTATAAGCATATACAGTAAGCGCTCGTTATTTCAGATTTCACGGAACCAGCAAAAAAATAAATAAATGAACAGTTAGCCGACTTTTGAATGAGCGAACGTATCAACAAAATAATAAACGAATGTCTGTTACGTCAATACACTTCAATTTTCTTGTTGATGAACAAGTTCATTCTGCACTTGCTAGACGTAAGAGCAGTGAAAAAAAAAAAAAGCCGCAATTTGCGACACTCGCGACTTTGCTCGCAATGTGACCGCGGCTCATGACTTTCCTGTTTTATTTAACCCGAAACGTGCTACCCATGAAGTTACCCAGAAATGTCGTTACCGTACGGTTTACGCGGATAAAAATCGGCGATGCATACTGCGCCGCCTCGCTTCGGTGGTCCACAAGAGCGTTTTTCGCATATCTGCGTCGAGCGTCACAGCACTTCGCGCTCATGCAATCGTCCGGATGAACCGGTTTTCGGTCAAATATGACAAAATTAACCAGAATTTGATGCCAATAAGCAATACGTAATTTGCCGCTATCACAAAGCAAAGCGCATCCGATTGCTCCAATTTTCGTAATAAACGGTTGTCGAGTACACGGCGAGATTTTACAGAATGCACGGTCACGTATGCTTGCCCACAGGGAATGCTCAACCGAGCAGTCTTTTGAGCATCGAGCTAGCGCAGATCTGGCAGATGCCCCCTCTAGTCACTTGTGGGGTGCGCCAAGTCAGTTCCATATCCTTGTTCAGTTGGCTCCGACCGGCGATTTTTTTAATCTGTGGAGTTATGGAAGTGCAGGTTTCCGATGATAACCACGACTGAAGACTCATGGCATCTCATCACAAGAAATGCTTACTTCTAATCTTCGCCCCATAAAAGCCGAGGACCAAAGACACAGGCTTCGCATCTATTTCGAGGCTTGTTTTAAAGCATTTTGAAACAACGCCTGCTTCGATAGAAAAGACACAGTGAACTGAATCACAGCCACCTCACGCCGAAAATGCAAAACGGCTCCAGAGGAATGTTTGGGTTAGGTATGGCGGCGGCTGTACGATACATGTTCGGCACGTGATTTGCAACGGTGAATCTTTCGCGTGAGGTTCGGCAACACACATCCTTATAGGTGCACGTGAGAAAGATGCGCATATGGGAAGACCTTTATTAAGAAATAAGGAGGCGCAGGTCCTCTGTGGGATTAGGCGAGTGTTGGTCACACGATATATTTGTTCGCAGTGTCTTGGAGTTTGCATTTATTTAAGCAGAAGTCACTTGTACTGAGACGGTGCGAGGCAGGTGCTGTGGCTTGTCAGTCCCCCTATATACACTACCATGATCGGGCTGCTCTGACTTCCATATCGCGCAAATTATATTTCTGTGTGTCCGGATCCGTAAGCTGAGCTTCGCAATATTTCGTGCACCGCAAAACCTGTATGGCCACTCGCCCTTGGTCGAATACATGCGCATTGCCGCAATAAGTGATGAAGCTCTGCGTGACCGTTTATTGCCACTGTCGTCACTTATCGTCACGTCACTGTCACGATGTCGAGTTGTCGCCATTTTGCTTCACAACAACAACAGCAACAACAATACCACCACCAACAACAACAAAATTGCTTTGACGATAACTCTTGGGAGTGCGAAATGGGCGGTGAGACTTGCAAGAAAGGAGGACCGGTGCGGTGACCTGCGTAACAAGTTGCTTTTTCTAGCATTGCACTAGGACTTCATCGAACTAGGTAGTCATGCGGTAACAAAAAAAAAAAAACGGAAAACCAAATCGCATTTCTGCTGCTAACGTAGTATCTTGAGACTGCGACGCGCGTGGCCATTAAGGACCACAAGTCACTAAAGAAGAACTTTTAAAACAAAAAGGTGGCGTCAAAAACAATTTCAGTGTTAAAAGAAGCTCGAAAGTTCAAGCACTCTTCCTACTGAGCCTCGCTATCACGATGGTTTTCTGCGCTTATAGAAGTTTAAAGATAGCAAGTGTTGACGGCCTTGGGTAGAGACGCGTGCGTCGTTTTATTTTACTGCTTTCCGCTACTGATGACTCAGCTGCGGTTATTTCTGAATCGAACGCCCTTGTGGCTCTGCAGGCGGGCCCTCCCCACTCGTCAACAACATCTACAGCGGACTGATAAGACACGCTTCTGGCCGCGTTCTCGCAAAAGCGCTCGAGTTCGTAACACAGAAAAGAGCACTTGTTGATGCTCCTCGGATCAGCGGGCGCCTTGTTCTTCTTAACAGCCGAGTACATAAATGCGCCCGGAATCTCCGCGGGAGAGGAGGAAATGGTGCGGCGGCTTCCTTTTTAGAGGCGCCCCCGGCGGCGAGCTCGAATTCTCGTCCATGGGAGGCGGGAACAGCAGGCGTTGTTGGCAGCTCTTCCAGAGACGGTGTCTGCGGTGGCAGCGGCGCGGTTTACTGACACCCATTATTATTAGCCCCGAAACACACGCGCCGACTCCGCATCGTAGCGCTGTATTGGTCCGCGCCACGGCCACGTGGCGAGTGCACACAAAAGCGAACCCACGGCGCCCGTCGGCCTTGGATCGAAACTTCGCGATGTATGCGGCAACAAGCTTCATATTTGGCAGCTGAGGGTGCGAACGATTTTATTGCCGAAGGTCTGCTAAAGCGAGTTCAGTCATGTCCTCTTTTTTCCCTCTACCAACATCCGTCATATTTCAACGGATGGAAGTGCTGTCTCAAAAACAAGCAACCAAACAAGCAAGCAAACAAAAAGGAAGCTAGTCCTCATAGCACCCACATGGGCCTCGACAAGTTTGGTATATTTGTCCAATCAAACAGCATCCTCAAAACGATTATTACTCTAATTAGCATTGCTAAAGAACAGTTTCGCTTACCTAATGACTGCATGCATGCGTGTGTGTTTGTGTGTGTGTGTTTGTGTGCGTGTGTTTGTGCACGTTTGTGTGTTTGTGTGTATGTGCACGTGCGGCCGTATGTCTGACAGTGCGCGTGTGTAGAGGGGGGGGGGGGAGGCTGTCACTCTCGGTCGCAGTGGCTGGTCCCTCCCAATTACATCGTTGTCATGTGTCAGGGATCTGTGGTTCGCCTCAGCGATTCGAACATTCTGTCAGCCAACGTTGCCATTTGGAAAAAGACCTTTCCGATATTTCATATATTGGTCACTTCTGAAGAGGATTTGACGTCACGCTCCGAGAAACATGTCAATACTGACGGCCACAACGACTAAAATATGGGCGTTGATGCTGAAATACAGTTTTTGCTCCACGGTTATGTTCTAACATATCCAGCCACGCCTTGATAGCTCGTGAACGTATAGTTTTTAATAAAATAGAAATAAACTTATGAATGTGTGCGAAGGCAGACATGTTCGGGCAGGGCGATAGGTCGGCTGGTCGCATCCGGTCCTCGTGTTTGAGACGCCTGGCTTACGTGTTTCTATGCACGATGTGCTTGCATATAAAAAAAAGTGATAATATTTATCAGAAAGAGACAATTACCCGTCTGCAGCGCGAATCTGGGAAGAAGCCCTCTAGTTTCGCTTCCTAGAAGAACTAGGAAGACCGAGCGCGGCTGAAGAAACACTTCCGCTAGTAATGCGATAAATACGGCAGGAAGGGAAGATAGAAGCGTGTCATGAAAAGAAAAAATATATATCGGTAAACAGGAGTAGTGAGCTCTGGCCGACGTTTCAACAAGTCGGACTGCCTTCCTCGAGGCCAGAACTTGCCTATAGCCTTGCGGAAGACAAGTCCACTTCTCGAAACATCGGCTCCAGCACACAACCCCTGCACCCCTTTGTAATGGAACAACAGACGGGGTGGTCAAAAGGAATCGCGCGTAGTCCGCACTGATGAGGGATGACTGTACGCTGTGCTAGACAAACCCCCCGTTCGCATTTCACGAAATCAATCGAATGACCTGGCACCCGAAGTTTCCCATTTCCTGTCGCCAATCGACCGTTCTTTCTCGCAGAGCACTTCCGAGTTGACTTGGGCACGCTACGGAGCTCCCGGCATACAATTGCGAGTAGTATGAGTGGCAACAATTAAGTAGCAGTTAAGATGTCATAGCGGTTACACAGGGTTGGCAAGGGCTGCTCAGGCGGCAGGGTATACATTGTTACGGGGAATAAAGTATACACGATGAAGATATTGGCGAGCAAATGCGTACAACGCTGCTGCAGTCCGAGCACGTTCCCGTCAGCACTTCGTCGTCGTCATCCTCAGGCATCTACTTAGCCCGTGACAATATCTTCCAATTCATTATGTCACATTCATATCGGTACAGTATACGAGTGTAGCCATGAATTAAAGACGAATTTGATGTTCCCTCCTATATTGTGCTCACGAATGGTATATTGTCACGCTGGTCTGTGCATACGTAAATACGCAGACCGGAAGTTCGAAACGTGCGTGACCTGAGGTCATCGAGCATTCGCGTTCTTTTTTTTTTTTTTACATCCGTTCTTCTTCGTATGCCGTCTTTGATATCCGTTCTCCTCGTCTAATAACACTCTTCCTTTCTAAATAATTGTTTTCTCTGTATACTGCCCTCGTATATATCCACCATAATGGCGCTGACTACCTGCTCTCACCCTCTTTTTCTTTTTTTTTTTCGGTATACAATGTTGACCTCGCGTGCGCTTTAGCGGTGAGTGCGGGCGTGTTTATGCTCACCTCGTCGTCTATCGCGCTACATTCGCTGTTGGCCATTGTGTGGTGAACACTTTTACGTTTTATTTACATTCACTCCCTCAACGCGGGCCTATGTGTGTGTGTGTAACGCTTCTATAGAGCGCCGTTCGCTATAAGCCTCCTCAGCCATTCAGCTGCGAATGCTCTTTTTTACATTGACTCAACTCTTGCCGACTTGGCCGCTGCAGTCGCGTCGTTCGCAGCGCTCATTCAGACGCCTCGTCCATGCGGTATACAACCGCCAGAGGAATGAAGCCGCGAGATCTGCTTTGTATGTGTGCCTATGCGTATACACTCTTCAATCGTCGACGCGACCTCCTCTCTCGCCCTCTAACGGAACACGTCGCTCCTCGACTCCGGAAGTGAGTCGCGCGTGTTACGCATTGTGCGCCGCAGCGTTGGATTGAGCGCCTCGCGTACTGACCCTCGGGCGGCTATTTAGTCGCGGCTGGATCCATTGAGTGGTGTATATTATGCGCGACGATAGATTCGGTACCGGTGAATAGGGAGCAAGCGGTGGACCGCGGTAAGGTTGATATCCATTATAAAAGGTGCGGCATATATACAAGGCGATCTATCTAGCCTTCCCTCTCCACGCATCCTCACCCGCTGTCCGTGGGGGCGTTTTAAACGAAGCCTCCTCGGTAACTGCGAAGTGTCCCGTTAGATCAATGCAGGCATAGACGTGAGCTTGCCCCCACCCTTTAGTCACCTAAAAAGAGGGGGGGGGGGCGCAAATCTAGCCCCATAGGAAGGGACGGTGCTGAGACTCGTGGAGGGGGGAGGGCGCTGCGAAGAACCTTTACCCACCTCCTGAAGGGGAAACCAGTGCACACATATTAAGGCAGGGCTGAGATGAAAAAGAGTGAATGAGTCGGGATAAAAAGAACTACATTCTTGCGATCAAAATGCATTGACGTTTTTGTAACAAAGCCGCGCTTGACCCACTCTATAGTTGCTCTGAAATTTTGTAATGGTACGTGGTGTGTGCCTTTAAGGGCCTTCTTAGGAAAAAATTAATAAGGCGAAAGCCTTTGATGCCTCGTCGAATGAGAAAAGTCACCGTCGTACGGGGCGAACGATGCGAAGAGTCACGTGATCAGAGATTACGGCTTCGTGACATCACAGATCGACAAAACTTGCTATGCCGTTGCGAAGTCTCCGATAAGCACGTCACATGATGACCGACTGCGACGATGACGTCATCATGACGTGCCACGATGACGTCACACGGTGCTCGCACTAAATTGTCGCGCGGTCAAAAGTGCGCCGATTCCCGGGACTGTGCAAAACCTGGTAAAGTGCAGAAAGTCTGCGATGCCTCATAAAGACTGCTTTACGTACGAGTTTGAGTGCCGCCATATTGGGATGCCAACCTCCGTGTTATGAATTTTTAACAACTAAACGAACAGCGCTACGGTAGACGCATACACCCGAAAACGGTTGGGGTCATGCGTACGATCTTTCATAGCCTTATTAGAGAGTTTTAGTACTGCGTACGCTGCGTACGTGGCGGCGTTGCGTACGTAAGGGCGCCACGTTCTGCGTAGTGCGCATGCGCAGACTGCAACGCGCACGTATCGCATTACGTACGCAGCCGCTACGTACGCACGCATGAGATGCGTGCGTGCGTATGAGGTGATCGCGCCGCTCTCGAACAAGTTCGCGACAGCGCGAGACTTCGTTTTGCAAAATGGCGGCATCGAAGGCAAGCACCGACCGGCTCTGTGGCTTAAAATATGGCCATAATCTGGCTATAACTCTTGGATTGGCTCACATTGGCTGTAAACAACACGTACTTCTATTTTGATCTACCAGATGACGCATCACGCTACACGCTCGTTACGTACGCCGGTACTACGGCGTACTAAAAGCCGATTAGTGGCAAACGACGCCACGTAACGCAAGGCGCTTGCGTGATGCGTACGTAGTACCATTCCGCAGTACTAAAACTCTCTATTAATTCACAAAAAACATGAAAACATAGGCTTAATTAACAGCCCAAGCTGGCAGCATTCAGATGTCCTTGCGGAAAACCGACGTTATTTGCAAAAAGCTTTCCGGGCGGAAAATGAAGGGGGGGGGGGGGGGTTAATACATTGGCTAAGAAAAAAAATGGTTTGCGCCTTTGCGTCGTCTGAGGCTAATGCATAAGAAACCTGTAAGGTATTTCTTCGATGCCACGAAGTATGTCTCCGTATAATGCTGCGATTTGTGAATGTGACGACTCGGGTGCTGTCATCTTAAGGAACTTGTTTATTTTTCATTAGCTATTGCTTCCAAGTGGGATGCTGTGCTACGCAATACGGCTCGTGACGTGGCGTAGAGGTTATAGGCCTATCTGTCCCGACGTGGGAGCGACCCGCAACGTGCAAGTTCACGCCCCGACGGACCTAAATAAAGTTGTTCAACCATTCCTTCCTTTTTTTTTTAATTTGTAGTACAGCACACCAACAACATTTGTCATCAATGTCCTAAACATCACCGTCTAGTCCACTGAGTTAATGTTAAGTGCTCGTAACAAAATTAGCACGTGGCGTCATGAACACAGTTTGGTCTCATGCAGACGACTCCAATCACGTGGCGATTAAGCTACGTCACTGGGGTAACACCGCCGCCGGAACGTTTTCTTGGTGCCTGTACATGAGTAACGAGAGAACCAGTGTGCGATGTACATATAACACTAACCTAACGTCATAAACTTCGCGTCCTATACATGTTGGTGCTCTAACGTGGCTGCTTCCTGTACTGACGACAGTGAAAGTAATCATACAATGCTGCGTACTATTACAGTTTCAGCTCCTGATATATACAACGCAGCTTTCTGCAGCGTCAGTCGCATGACGTGCGGAAACTGCTCCGCCAAACCTGTCAGCATGCAGCATACGTGTGCTGCGTCACGGTTTCTATAGCAACAGGAAACGGTCGCGGCGTATGGCGGCTGTTCTATGGCCCATGTGATTGGACGGCCACAACATACGAATTGCGGCGCGGCTCCTTTTGTGTGCATCGGTCAGTGTGGACAGTCCACATGTCTGCAGTGCACGTCGGAGTGGACACTGCTGCGTACCTGTGCGTGTGTCACTGCGGGTGATTTAAGATTCGAGCGACCTCTGTGGCTGCTATTGTCTCCTGTGTCTATACGCGCTCACAAAACGCACTGACCATACATGAAGGCTCGCGCGTCTGCGAACAAAGCGGATTCAGGCATGAAAGCTTTCGAAACACCGCGCGACCGTTTCGGCTTCTCTATTGCGTTTCCTCTACGCTTTGTTCGGCTGACGCCTTAACGGACACGACGTTACGCCCAGTAAGAAAGAAGAGGGCAAGCAGCTCATTCATTAGCCGACATTAGCTGTAGTTAGTTCTCATCCACTAAATACGTCAATCATAATTTATGCAATATTAGTCAACACTGTGTGCAGCCATAGATTAGTCATCACTGACGAGTACTTGTCATCATTTAGCCAAAGCCGTAGCCAACAGCCAGCTAGTGCTTGTAGTACGCGAGTAAGTGCGGTAGTTCAGGGGTGTTACCAGGGGGTGGCATTTCAGGCCCGTGCTCCACCCCCTCCCTCGAATTTTTTTTTTCTTTCGCCATGCATACGTAGTACAGAATGACCATGTTACAGTGTTCTAGTACACTGTAACCATGTGCCTGCCCGGCCCCCCGTTAAATCAAGGAGGAGTCCAACCTTCATGCATGCAGTCGAACCTGTCCGACTGCATGTCAAAGCCCTTCGATGGAACACCAAGAGCCGTGCTAACGAGGAGAACTGGCTAACACCCGCAGATTTAAACGTACGACCCGACAGAAAAGTGGACGAAGAAACACCCTCCTTCGTAGCTATAAGTTGTTAGAGCATCGGAAGCATAATTGAAAGGACGCGGGTTCGGACCCAGCCGGCAGGAGGCGATCTTTTTCTTCCACCTTAACTCCTTTCGATTTAGGTCACAATCATCATCATCATCATCATCATCATCATCAGCCTGATTACGTCCACTGCAGGACAAAGGCCTCTCCCATGTTCCGCCAGTTAACCCGGTCCTGTGCTTGCTGCTGCCAATTTATACCCGCAAACTTCTTAATCTCATCTGCCCACCTAACCTTCTGTCTCCCCCTAACCCGCTTCCCTTCTCTGGGAATCCAGTCAGTTACCCTTAATGACCAGCGGTTATCCTGTCTACGCGCTACATGCCCTGCCCATGTCCATTTCTTCATCTTGATTTCAGCTATGATATCCTTAACCCCCGTTTGTTCCCTAATCCACTCTGCTTTCTTCTTGTCTCTTAAGGTTACACCTACCATTTTTCTTTCCATTGCTCGCTGCGTCGTCCTCAATTTAAGCTGAACCCTCTTTGTAAGTCTCCAGGTTTCTGCTCCGTAGCTAAGTACCGGCAAGATACAGCTGTTATATACCTTCCTCTTGAGGGATAGTGGCAATCTACCTGTCATAATTTGAGAGTGCTTGCCGAATGTGCTCCACCCCATTCTTATTCGTCTAGTTACTTCAATCTCGTGGTTCGGCTCTGCGGTTATTACCTGCCCTAAGTAGACATAGTCTTTTACAACTTCAAGTGCACTATTACCTATCTCGAAGCGCTGCTCCTTGCCGAGGTTGTTGTACATTACTTTCGTTTTCTGCAGATAAATTTTAAGACCCACCTTTCTGCTCTCCTTGTCTAACTCCGTAATCATGAGTTGCAATTCGTCCCCCGAATTACTCAGCAATACAATGTCATCGGCGAAGCGCAGGTTACTAAGGTATTCTCCATTGACTCTTATCCCTAACTGTTCCCATTCTAGGCTTCTGAAAACCTCCTGTAAGCACGCGGTAAATAGCATTGGGGAAATTGTGTCCCCCTGCCTTACACCCTTCTTGATTGGTATTCTGTTGCTTTCTTTATGAAGCACTATGGTAGCAGTTGATCCCCTGTAGATTTCTTCCAGAATGTTTATATATACTTCATCTACGCCCTGATTCCGCAGTGTTTGCATGACGGCTGATATTTCTACTGAATCAAACGCCTTCTCGTAATCAATGAAGGCTATGTATAGTGGTTGGTTATACTCTGAGCATTTCTCTATTACCTGATTGAGAAATGCTCAGAGTATAACCAACCACTATACATAGCCTTCATTGATTACGAGAAGGCGTTTGATTCAGTAGAAATATCAGCCGTCATGCAAACACTGCGGAATCAGGGCGTAGATGAAGTATATATAAACATTCACAATCACACAATCAGGGGCGTAGCAATTTTTTTTTCTTTTTCGTAGGGAGAGGAGGGGGATCTCGGTTACACTTTAGGTATGTCCGTTCGTGCGTTTGTGTGTGTGCGGGTATACATACACAAGCGAAATTGAAAAATTTCGGGGGCAGGGGACGTTGAACTTCCCCACATCCCCCTTGGCTACGCCCCTGGTAACAATCATTATTGTACGTTCGAAGTACAGCAATTCGTGTCCCCCTATGAAACTAGGAGACGATTGAGCCAATGATAGTACATATACTTTCATAGGCTCAATCGTATCCCGATTTCATTGGAGCGTGTCCAACAAATGAGCGAGTCTCGCGAAAAATTCCCCTTCATATGCACTGCACCCCATATGCCGCGTGAAACACGCCTCTGGAAGTTGTTTAGAGTTGTCTTTTTATTTTTCACGACGTGAGAAATTTGCTAGGCTTTCGGAGAAATTACCACATGTTCCTTTCTAGCGAACGCAAGCCACAACTGTGTTTATGCAATGGGATTTGACTTACCCCACAGAAAATTCTCGGACGCGTCCGGTAAGGCAGGCACGGCCGGTTGCAAAAGGATGAGGCGGCGGTGATGTAGCTAACGCGGATGTTGTTCTTCAAGCTAGTATGAAGAAGAATAAAAAATAGAGAAAAAAAGTGAGCTACTTTGGAAACTAACAGAAAGATACGTTATAAAAAATTAATATAAAGGAAAGTATGCATTCGCTTCCGATTTTGCGGGCCCCCTGCTGTGTTTTGCGTGACAGGCTGTTTACGGCTGCTTCTATATAGTAACGCAGCCGTTTTTCAGTACGCAGATGTGACGGCTCTATATATAAGAACTCGTGGGGCACGCGCAGCGTTACACATAAACACGAAGGTCAAAGTCGTAGCTCACACTAATCAATGCATGCTGCTTTTTTTTTCTTTTTGGTTTAGCTAGGATACATATGTTTATTGCTACGTTAGGATACTCTGCAGGTGTCGTTTCTCTATCTTCAATTTTTGTTGCATTTTCATGTCAACACGTTACTAATTACATCACGATGCACTTGGTTTCTTACGCTTGGAGAAAAAAAACATACGCACAAGTCAACGCGAGCTTTTTTGCGCGTCAAGAAGAAGAAGATAAAAAAATTCACAAGTTATCTTATGCATTAGCCTAGTGTAGCGATCAAGCTATGCCTTGACCCAGCGGGTCATTCGCCACGCCGAATTAGTGCCAAAAGGATAGTCTCGCCACGGCTGGACGGAGGAAGCAACAGGGGCCGACTACACGAGACGGCGCCCACTGATTGACAGCGGCACCAACTGTGTGAAATGTTGCCAAAGAGGGTTATGGAGCCGCCGCTCGTATCTCCCGCCTGGGCCCGCATCGTTAGCGCGTTAACCAGCAGACGACGACGGCGCTGGTCAAAGGGCTCTCCCCAAAGGATTCCACGAACCTGGCACCTCTCGAAAGGGCGCGCTAGGATCTTCCCGTGGGAACGCAGGACGAGGCCGGCACCAAAGGGGTCGAGGCGCCCGTGCGTCTTCCGCTCTCCCCCTCCCTGTTCTACGGCAGCGCTGCGACTAGTGGCAAGGGTGTGTGTGTGTATGTGCAAGCCAGTGTTGTGCCTTTATGAACATACATGACGGGCGGTACTTCCCTGAGAGGAACTTCCACATCACCATTGGTCCGCATTGTTTTGTGTAGTGATCCCCAACCTAGGGACCTAGGGAACGGGGGTCAACAAAAAGGGCGTGCAGCGCCTCGCCCAATTCTCTTCTCTTCTCTTCTCTTCTGTCATCTCGACAACTCACTGTAAAGATGTAAATAAATCCGTTAAGTTTGCTCAAAGCTCTCCCCTAGTCCTTGGCTCGACGGAGCGACGGCGACCGGCCCCGCTACCCGCAGACTGCGGTCGCCACGACGCGCAACACTAGGCACGCGCAGAGTTCCCTTTAAGGGGGGGTGGGGGCGAAGGTGTTTGTCGCAGCACCCCCTACCTGTTATGTCAATGCATGAGGCAGACTTTGCAGCCCCACCTCTCAGGTGACTAGGAGGGGGGAATGCGCCACCTTGCCCCCCCCTCGCCCGTTGTAGACGACGAAAATATTTTTTTATTTCATTTCAGTCGATGTATGTATTCTGCCCCGCCCCCCTTATCCTGTTCCCCACTAGTCACCTGTGAGGTGGATAGGATAGGGGGGAGGCAGGATTAATATCCCCTTAGCCCCCTCTCATGCGACTAGGCAGATAGGATTAGGGGAGGGGGGTAAGTACACCGGGTCATGCGTCATAACGTAACTTCTCGTGATACGATGACGTCATCACGTAAAGTTACGGTGTGTGATGTCACGATGACGTCATGTAGTGGCGTCATCACGTAACGATAGTATTTAGCACCACTCGTGTTGACACCGATGGTCAATTTTCGCGTTTTCGGAAAGACTTATAGGGCTTTAACAACATGCACACTTACGGCCTTTACGAGCCTAGCCATCACGTGTAGTTTGTTGAGCAGGACAGTCTGTAGATAGACAGCGATAGTGTAAGCAAATTAACCTCGCAGCTCGAACCAATTAGCCCGAGAAAAACAGAAGCCTTACCACAGAGCAATTACTTGGCCGAAGCAAAGATTCACCCAGCGGCTATAAGGTCAACCGCCCACGGGGCAAAGCAACAGACTCGTCGTAAATTGCCTTCGCCGTGGTGGGGCAACGGCCGGCGGCGTCTGTCAACAAACAGAGCATGTCGTCGCTCTCGCTGGCAGCACGTCAAAAAGAAATAAAAAAAAAGGTGTTTTCATTCGCGACTCTCGAAGAGGTTGCACTTGCGAGGCGCTCGCATGTACGTAAAGGTGTCGAATAGGAGAAGTGTTTTCGTCAACTGTTTCTGTGTGCTTCCGCAAGCGAAACCATCCGGTGAGGTGTTTTCGCACGGTCCACCGCCGCCCGTTTTTCCTCGACTTCCCATCTGTGTCGAATTTGTTGCTCCTACTGTACTACCCCTTCTCACTTGCACCTCGGCGAGTCTCGGTTCGAAGCGCAGGCTGCTAAAAGAGTGAACTGCAAGTGGGAGTGTATAGAGGCTGCCGTTCGCCACTTCAATATTGCCGACCTCTCGAGCCAAACGCGGTGTTTCCTTCCGATTGCCTAAACGGAAATGCGGCACTGCAGTGCTTTTGGACGGACACCGGCGTCGTGAAGTAATGGGATACGCGGCGCGTTCAAATGTTCTCTACAAGGAGGGACTCACAAACAAGCGGCCGCGGACGTCTCGCTCTAGCCAACGTGCCATATTGCGAAAATGCGATACCCAATGCGGTTACTAACGATAGTTATAGCGCGAGAACAGAACGACGACACAGAGACAAGAAGGACACGAAGGACAAGTCATGAGCGTAGCTAGAAATTATTTTCGTTGGGATTGAGGGGGGGCATCTTGTTTTGGAGTGGGGTCCAGGTAGGAAAATGTGGTCGAATGTCATTTGTACTCTGTCATGACAAAAAAAAAAATCGGAGAGCGAGAGCACGTGTCAGGAGGTGTGCCACCACGGGGCTATGTCACTGTACCATGTGTAAAACATTAATGTGGAATACAAACTCTACATTTCAAAAACGGCTTCCACATAAATGTCGACTCTAGAAACGTCTGAAACGACCCATGTATATCACATAAAAGTACACCCCCTTTCAAGTGGCAGCGTTAGCTAAAGTTTTTGTGGTAGGAACACATATTTCATAATGGGTGCCATTGGAAAAAGGGTCAGTCCCAGAGTCACTCCACAACCACGTTATGTACAAAAAACCTTTCAGAGTGGGGCGGCGCAGGATGAATAGAGAACATGGACATGGGTGACAAAATTGCACCATCTCCCGCAAGATGGAACCACGTGTAGATGCGAAATAGCGGGCGCTAACGAATACGCTAGAGGCGGCGATGAAACTAGCGCTCTTCGCGGCGTTTCGCAGGAGAGAAACCTGGGGCAGGCGCAAAGCACGCAATGATGAATCGACGTTTCCTACCGGAATATGGCGATCACTGCTTATGGGCAGTGAGACAGAAGGCTTCGATTGGACACAGGGACTCTAAGTCCGCTTTTAATCAACGAACACGCTGCGAATTTTCATTGTTCAACAACACACAGGAGAAATCTCCCAACGGCACTATCCTTGAAGGTCAAGATCCAGTGCGTACATATGTACGGGGTGGCCAGCGAACGGTTGTGCTGCGCGAGCAGTTGATTTTTTCAATCAAGGAACTTGGTAGCAGACGCTGCCTGCGTCGGCGTTGCGAGGCGAGAGAGGAGGAGCGTAGGAGAGGAGACAGTACAGAGAGAGAGAGAACGCGCATGCGCAGTAGGGGTGGTCGCGCCACTGCGCCGTGCTCCCGACCGGGTTGCAGAAATTAGGTGCTTTTTCTCATCTTCCAACCATTACCCACCACCACCACCGAATTGAACCCCACGTTATAAGATGCTTCGTATATAAAAGAAGTTTGCTTTCGCCAGTGATCCGCCTTGGGTGAGTGACGTAAGGGACCCAACCAGCTTTTTGGCGATCGATCGATAGAGGCCTTCGAACCGCGGTGGACATAATTAAAGGCCGATGACGTCGCATTTTGTGCGGCGCGTGCCCATGCGTGTATATATATCTAAACGCGTGTCATGCGCACTGTCGCAACGACAGTGCATGTGTATACGTGCGTCCCTTTTCGTGTCACCCTCGTTTCGGTGGCTGCCGACCTTGGCTCGGACAAAGGGAGTCAACGTCCGCCGCATCATGTATTCCGTGCGCAGGCGGGTCAGGGACAACAGACACGTGCTCCGAGATCCGCAGTATACCGTATCACCTACACGGCGCATGCGTCGTGAAGCTCGACCGAATGAATGTCCAGCCGGCGATTTCTATACGCTCTGGCACGTTCATCCACGCCTTTGTTTTTTTGTTTTTCGCGCTCAAATTGTGCGGGAAGTGAGAGGGAACCGCCATCACAACTGAATGCGCGCGAGTGATGAATTGACGCGGTGTCCTACATTCAGTTTATATACGTATACACATGCTACGCCGGTATCGTGACAGCATAACATGCCGTACACACTGCTCTGTGCGCATAGGAACTGAGAGTACCAGGGAAATAGTACAGCGCAAGAAACTTGTCCTGATGAAAATTGGTCTAAATTTCTTTTACTTGTGTGTATGCGAGTTGAAAGCTACGTACACGCATCATACTGTCATCTGTAGTTTATGCGGCGTTCTGAATACAGTATTACTTTCAGATGAGTGATTGGGGTAGAAGTTAGCGCGAACTATAAGAAACAAAGAACCAAAAAGAAGTAAGAAAGAAGAGGAAAAGTTTGCTATGTTCTCCTGGCTTTACCCTAATAATAAACATTTGAAGTTTATCACCCGACCTTTCTGCTACCTTTTGCTTTCTTGTTTCCTTGCTTGCGCTAATATGTGCGAGTTGATTGCGTTAGGATGTCAACGAACTGGTACTACGACAAGCCTTACTTTTCTCTGGAGAGCCTTTGAGTCCCACAACAGTGACCTTCATCTGGCTGGCTTGCGTTCCCTTTTTTGAAAATCAGCCGCTCACCACTATAATATATCGATATTTCTCGTAGCCAACAATCACTTCGAGAGTATTGAAAAAATGAAGGTTGTACAGCATTGTTGATTATTTTTGTTGCACCCCTTTTGAAATTCGGAACGGTGCGGCAGCCAGCTACTACAATCGCATGCCTCGTATTTAAAAGGCGAAGCTCTCAAGGGTGCTGGTCGTGTTCATCGTAGTAGTATGTTGTAGTAGTAGTAGCCACTTCTAGGTAGTTTTAAGAATTGCTCACTAGATGGCGTTGTGTGTGTGTGTCCTTGGAAATAATATCACTGGATGGCGTTAGTGGTTTTCGTATAGTTGACGAAAGGACGGACGGATGGACAGACAGACAGAAATGAAAAAGAAACTGGATCGTCTGAATCGAGTGCGTTTTGCAAATGTCTAGCCCGAGCGTTGCTACAATGCCGAATTGGGCAAGATCACAGTCACGTGTGCGCTTCCATCACCATGATGCGGCGAGGTAGTACACTTGTGTCTAGAGGGAAAGGATGGCAAAGAAATAGAGCAGGCCGGCACGCTGGAGAGCTGTTGCAGTGACACCAGTGTAAGTGAAAATTGCGTTGCAGGGAAGTGCATCCTTACGGCATAGAGCGGCGGAAATTGGGTGCAGAGCAGCTTTCGCCGACGAGAGAAAACAAGAGTAAAGGGAGGGAAAGAAGGTGCAGGGAGGGGGAGGGACAGCTTCGTGAGCGGGAAGAATCTGTTAGGAGGGGGATCGGAGGGGGGGCTCGTCGGTCAACGGGGAAACCCGGAAAGTAAACGCTCAGTTCAGGAGGCCGGCGTGATGCATCTCTCGAGGAAACGCCGCGAGTGAGACACGGCGAGGAAATCCGCTCGCCGGCGACGATCAGAAGAGGAGGCATTGTCGCTCCGTCTTGTCCCCCGGCGAGTCGTATATAGTAATTCCTTTCTTTGATAATTGAGAGTGCACGGAGTTTGTTAGGGCACATTTCTTAACAAGAAACAAAGAGAAGTATGACAAGAGAAACGTGAGAACAAAAATTTCGATTTGGAGTGGAAGATTTCTCATTGCTTAACCGGCAAATGTGAAGGCACGGTATGTCAAAATGTAACAACAATCCCCGCCACATAACAAACAAACAAACTAACCCTGCCACATTATACTTCGTACGCAAAACGAGGCCTGGTCGATTTAATACGCAACTGAACGCACGTGCACGAGCGTTCGTCTATCTGTGTGAACCAGCTCATAACACAGCCATTATCAATAGTATACGTGCTAATTGGTTCTATAATCATGTAGCTCATTAGAAGCAGGGGCACCTCCAACTGCATCTATATCGTCAACCGAATTTACGTCACAGCTGCACTTCTTTCTAAGCCCCCTCGTTATGTAACATAACCTGCTGTCCCCGACGACTGATTACATGCGTTCCGCTACCTCAGCCTCTTTTTCTTGGCCAGAGGGTCATGAGCTCGCTAACCATTGATCTCTAATCGACAGGGGTGCGATTTTTCAATCAGTCTTTACGTTAGAACATTTCATTATCATTTCCAGCGCTCTTTGCTTAGTATACTTACCACTTAATTCGTGTTCGACTGTTACAACCTTCCAAATCTGGCGGCCTTTGTTAGCATCCGCCGTGATTACAGCTACGCGTAAGCACTAGCCTTTGTTCGGTTTATAGGCGACGAGAAATAACTATAGAGTGTCATGACCTATTAAATAATGTAACCCTTACAGGCTTAAAGGGTCTCTAATTTAGGACGAGAAAGTGGTCTCTCTATCGCTTTCAATACCCGTCCTGCAGGTGCTGTCTTCCCTTCGCTACTTACTTCTTCATAAAACATTTGGGCAATGTCAGCATTGAACGATCATCCTATCAAGATTTAGTGCTTCTCCACTACACGCCACTGTCTCCGTTTGCGCACTCGAAAACTCCCAAAACAAGATGGAATGAGTTGATCCCGCACTATAGTAACGCCAGACAAGGCAAATTAACGGGCGTTCCGACTGCATGGCGTATAACCGGACAGAGAGACAATTCACAACTGACGCCCCTGGTATATGAACCAATAGAGAACTTATTTCCCCATGACGTCACGTGAACAGACAGCTGGTTGGCTGAAAAGATGGGAAACGCCAGAAGAGAATAACGCGCACGTTCTTTGTATTTACAGGCGTTGTTTAGTGGTTGTTTAACCCGTACACCTACCATGGGTGTCTGTGGTCCTGCTCTACAGCGTTCGCAACGCTGCACGGTTCTAGCGAACTCGAAAAAGTCCCACGGAGACAATACTAGACCTTGTCGTTCGCGCAAGCGACACGCGTGGCTGGTTGGTCTGTACGCCAACAAAGCAACAAAAATGGCGCAACGCACTCGTGAAGAAAGCGGTGCATGCGCCGCCGCAAAGCAGATCGCAACGGCGTGTGCCACAAGCTTGCCTTCTTCGCCGACTCCACCTCAAGGGCAGCTGCGCTTTCGCTCCGACTGTGCTCGTTTCCGAAGGCAACAGTTTCCGTTCCTTGAGGCCGTGGTCCGTATACCGGAAGGTTCTCAGAGCAGCCATCTCACGTTTGGCTGCGGTCAGAGCGCGGACGCTCGTTTATTTAGCGAATGTCGCCGACGTATACTTTCACAACAGCGGCCGGGCTTGCAGTGGCAAAGTGAGTAAACATGGCAGCAGACGAAATGGGTGCCCGTAAAAAGTTGCGCGAACGCAGCCAGAGAGGACAACACCGCGCACTGCTTGCGTTTGTTTCCTGTTTGCTTTTTTTTAATAATACTGTCAACCCTCGCTTGAGGGTCATAACAGGGAGGCAGTACAATATGAGTACAAACAGAACACCTAAAAAAAAACCACTAAGCAATAAACACAGGAAAACAGAATGGACAGTACTTCAACCATTACCAAAATAAGCATCAATTTCTCTGTCAAAAGTTTGCACATCGGTACTATTAATAACATGTTGGGGTAAAGAATTCCATTGTTCTATAGCATCCGGGAAAAATGACCACCGAAAGATGTCAGTGCGAGCGCTGAAAGGTTCAATGGGGGCATCACGATTCAATCTAGTGCTACGTTTTCCGGGAAGGCGTATGTACTCGTCTTTAGGTATTTTGAATATTCCTTGGATTATACGAAGTAATGTTCTAAGTTTTTGTTTCCGTCTTCGAATTTCCAGTGATTCTAAATTGCATGAATTTAGCATATCAGTTACTGAATCCCGCCTTCTATATCTAGAGCGCACAAACCGAGCTGCACGCCTCTGAATACGTTCTAACTTGGTGACCAAGTGTTTCTGGTGAGGGCTTCTGGCCCTTTGCCCCTTTTCCGCTACTGCTGCTACACATCCTGTTTTCCTATATGGACCAACAGGCCTGACGCAATATTACTCTCAAAGTGTCTCGGAGGCAGCCGCGCGCTGCGAACGCGCGCAACTGCAACGTGTGGCAGCCCTAATGTTCGCCCGACCGTATTTTGAGACGTCCGAGAAAGGAGGCGTTTATGCCGGTCTGTTTGGTGGCGTTGAAATTCTTCAACGCGCGTTGTGGAAATAAACCAAAACGTCCGGAGGTTTAGGCGGGTGAAACGAAATGCTAGGCTTTGCGTTGGTTTCCCGCTAAGCTCTTCGGTAAAACTGAGCAAACGAAGAACGGTACAAAAAGGGCTGGATTTGTATTAAGCGACCTGTTCCGCATGAAATAAAACAAAAGCCTCATGTTGGGTAGCATAGTGAAGCCCGGTGTGGAATCTTGCGGTTTTCCGCGCGTAGCACCGCATGTCGTTTAGCGGAACTAATAACTTGCGGTCACGTGCTTCACGCAAGCAAGTATACCGGATATATACCTTTATATACGATTCCAGTGAGCACAGAAAAGTGACAACCTCTGCACGTACAGAGATTAGTATTTAGCTATAATCAAATCGCAAGAAGTTAAGTGCGTTGCTATCATGTACCATGGAGAACGTCCACTAATACGAAGATAAATGGTCAAATGTAAGGGCTTAATGCATGCATTTATCAGGTTTCTCTGTGTTTATTAGACGTGAACGATATGGTGTAGTCGCACGAAGTCAGGACGAAGTTAAGGCGAATTGGCACACTCTACGTGTAATGTTCGGGTTTGTAGGTCGATATACCTGCATGACTAGAAGATACTTTCGTGCTATCGTAATTTTCGTACGAAATCCGACGAGAATAAAGTCGAGATGTCGTAATAAACATCAAAACGCCAGTTTTTTTCACTTTAAGCTCATGAAAAACAAACAAGAAAAGATCACCCGAGTTGATAAGACGTGGTAAAAGCATCCACGATATATAGAACCGCGACAAAAGCTCAGCGACCGCGGTGAGATCTTTTTTTTTTTTTACAGCGCTTGAGATTTGCATAGTTACCTTGCGCAACGCAACGCAACGCAACCTGTTCCAGCCGAACGCGCTGTGCACTATTTTCCATTAAGTAGTTCGAAAAAAATGGCGCGCCACTAAGACGTGTATTGCTGTGGAGCAATGCGTGCGCGTGACCTGCCGCAATAAGCGAGCTCGGTTAACATGCATGGCTAAACGGCTACAACGCGGAAATTGTACAAGAAGCTAAAATGGTTGCTTGGGCGAGTGCCTCTGTATGTCTCCTTCTTTTTCTTGTCTTCTGTTTTTGGTGCTTTTTTTATGTGTATAATGTCTAAGAAGCATGTCCTTTGCCGCCAGACATCGCAGTAATGAAATTAGAGCAATTACATTACTTCTTGGTGAATTGAGTATTGTAATGAGCTAATTGAAAATAATGGTCTAAAAAAAGTTACTCACGGCACTTTCCCAATTACTTTTCACTAAAGTATACCAAGTCCGCTTCTGTTATGGCGTATAAAACGGACAAGAAAACGGAAAAAGAAACAAAGACCACTCATCCTGAGTGGCAATTAATGTTTTATTATAAATGCATCTGTAACCTCTGTTATCGCTGGCAAAATATTAATAATAATCAATCCAGTCTTGTATGGTCCACCCGACTCTTGGTTGAGCCCCGTGAGTGGGTAGGTGCCAGTCATCCAATGAGCATAAGATTGATATGTGGGGTTTAACGTCCCAAACCCACCATATGATTATGAGAGACGCCGTAGTGGAAGGCTCCGGAAATTTTGACCACCTGGGATCCAATGAGCATCAGTACCATCATCAAACCTCAAGGGTGGGAAGCTTAACGGAGATATCGCACTTCACGCATATATGCTGTAAATGAAGCGTACATGAGTTAACACGTGAGGGATGAAGTGGAGTTGAAACGTTTATTCGCGTATTTAGACAATATTGGTCAGCTAGACAAACTGTAGGGGCGCCTTGAAAACCGAAGTCATGCTGTCAGCACACGTCCCCCCCCCCCCCAAGAGACAGAAAAATGTCTGTATATTTATTCATTTTCTTTTCAATTTATAGCTTAATATTTTCTCCCTCTCTTCTGCCTTTCAGTCCCCAATCCCCTTTCCCACGCAGAGTAGCAAGTTTCGACACACACGCCGGCTAAATTCTCAGCTTTTCAATAGAGCTCTCTCTCTCTCTCTCTCTTTCGAGGTAGCGTCATTACTTTCTTATAAGAACAGCGGCGACGCAGCGTCGGCCAGCTGTAATTTGTAATTCAATCTACTCGCATATTATAAAACTTTAAGAAACGAACTATCCGTGTAATTTGCATTTACCTCTAGAAGTAATTACCCTTTGTGTTATTGTTTCTCCGTAAGGGCCATTTTTATATTTACTTATTGCAACGAGATCATTTTTCTCTTCCCCTTTATTTTACTTAACAGTATAAATTTGGTGGAAAGAAGTGTAAACTAAAGGGCTCGTTTTTCTTTATCAGACATGTAAACGAGAAATAACAGACAGCGATGTCAAGGCACCGAGGATGCCATTAGAAGTAATTATGATATAATTATGGTGTAAAAGTAGTTGTGACTTGTAATAACGTCCTTTGTACTTTCCTTAACACTATTGTCTGTTTTAATTTTTATTAATGCATGTACGTTTATTACATGAAAAGAAATAATCATCGCCAGAAAATGGTGTAAACTTCTTTGTTTTATTTTCGTTTCAATAAAAAGAGAAAAAGAAAGAAAGAAAGAAAGAAAGAAAGAAAGAAAGAAAGAAAGAAAGAAAGAAAGAAAGAAAGAAAGAAAGAAAGAAAGAAAGAAATGGGGTTTAGGGGTAAGGGTGTCGATTTACTTGAAAACCATCGTCTTTGTTCGGAGTCATAATGGCGGCGCAAATGCGACAGTAGCGTCGCCAGTGCGTGTGTGACACGAGGGAGAGAGGAGAGAGAGAGACGCAGCGTGGAATCGAGAAAGGGCGCGTGGTCCGCTCGAGAGGTCACACAGAGCGCACTCTGCCGTGTGGCCGCGTGGCCACAATCTCGATTCGCGGTCGTCGCAAGCGCGCGCCGTTCGAATAAGGTCAAGGAGCGTCTCTCCTCCCCGGGTGCCAGTTTACACGGCGACGACAACGATGCCACCGGGAGCTGTGCCTGGATTCTTCTGCGCGAACATTGCTCGCAGTAGCCGTCTCTTCGCGAAACCACGAGAGGGAAGTTCTTCGCGCTTTCGTACGATGTTCTCCCACGAGCGCAACCCCAACCTTAAAAGCAACACAATGAACAACACGTCTTGGTGACAATGGGAGACCACCCCGATGAACCCGGATACCTTAGCTTGCCATATGGCTTGGTCGAAGCGAGCAGTACGGTGGCCAAGAGAAGGGCCGGGGTCCAAGAGTGGCAACGTTGCCGGAGCGAATCGCAGAGGCCAGCGATGGTGATCGCACCATCGTGATTCATCAATAAGAATCACTGTGCCAATAAAGATTTTCTGTCTCTAGCACACACTGTCCAGATGGCGTTGCCTCTGTGTCAATTTTTTACGAGTGGCACCTACACCAGCCATGGACTTGGGCTGAAATAAGAAGAAACCCTGAAAAGTAGGAGTTCAGCAAAAAAAGTGATTAAAATAGTACATAGACTGGGCTCAACATAGTAATTCTTACTTTAGGCAGGCGTTGTGCCTTGCAAGTCGATCTTCAATGAAGTATTGAGAATCGTAGCTGTTAAGCATGTGCCACGAGTTTTATTGCCTTCTGCTTTTCTAGTGTAACTATGGAAATTCAGTGTTTGCTATAAAATTTTACGTCAACGAAGTGACGACAAGTAGTGTAACTGGGAATGCCGTTGGGAATGCCAACGTTTCGCGAAGTGAACTTGTCTTGATAAGGGAAGCAATCATCGCATCCGTAACAAAGACAAATCCACCTATACCAATGACCTGGCTGCAGTGGTATTCTTCCTTCGTTAATGATTCTCACCCCGTCAAGCCTCCACCTTCACCGCAACTCATTCTCGATCGTGCAAAGCGTAGATCAGACTACTGCCCACGACGGTGTAACTGTACAATCGGAGTGATCCACAATATTGCCACGTTCCTTTCCTCAAGTTTTGTGATCACCCCGTTACACTACGTTCAGCGCAAACCGCGTCTACGATGTTCGAGAAGATTCGAGGCTTTAGTAGATCGTTTTGTTAAGATTACGCCCACTTCTGGAACGTCACAGACTATTTGGGAACCTACGTCGTCGCTAGCGATAGTGCTAGAATATTCTATGGCAAGGGTATAAATGTCGACACGCTTAGACGCTTGTCAGTTGATCGACGGCCGACGCTCCGTTTGCCGCTATCAGTGCAAGACTGCTACTGTAATCCGACTTTCCGTTTGCTGGGCACAGGTTCGCCCAAATAAACAGTTTATTATTCGGCTCGCAGTGTGTTTGATTCGACCACGTCCCGACCCCGTGACAATATAATCCGCAATTACTTCAGGGCGATCCACAAGATTCCACATCAAGCATGGGTGATCCACGTACTCGCTCGCGAACAAGCGACAGCTGTTGCGCCGCACTAGAGCCGATTCCGCATACACCACAGCTCGGTCATTCAAGACTGGACGATGCGCATCCCCACTCTGTGCATTCTGCGGAGACATCGGTGACGTCGAGAATTTTATTTGGCTTTGCCCGCTGTTCGATATACGCAGCCTACAAAAGGGTGCTGTTCGAAGATGTGGCAGTCCAAGGTGTGTCTTCCCTGAAGGTCCCGTAGGAGGGGGGGGGGGGGGGGGTCGTGTTTTTTAAGGATCCTATGAAGCACGATCTTCATAGGATCCTTAAAAAAAAAGAAAAGATGAAAATGAGCCCCGCAACTGACTGCAGCTAAGTGCGACACCTCAGCAGGAGCTCGCGAGGAAATGGGATAAGGAGGGATTAAAAGAGATAGAGCGAGCAGAAAAGATTGAGAAAGAAAAGGATTGAGACACGGTCGAAGGATCGAGTCCGAGGACGAGGCACCACTCGGCGAAAGCTTCACGGCGTCAGGAGATCGCGGACGGCGGGCCGATCAGCGGAAGATACCCTGGCGTCGGAGATCGCGGGGGTTCAACTGTTCGGCACGAAATCGAGAAAAGAGGGGGGGGGGGGGCGTGCAACGAATTTTGGTCGCCTTCCTGCTTACTGACACATAGTGACAGACCTCTATGAAATTCAGGAGATGCTCAGGCGGAGCAATTGCCGGCAATGTGTAGGAGCCAGGCTAACGCCGCCTAGTGCAACATCACAACCACTACCACCGTTGCAATGACACAGTTCTCTCTGGTAAATTTCGCCTGGAACTCTGTACCTTCCGGCACCCTCTGAACAACATGCCGGTCAAACCATGAAGTAGCAGCATCAGCATAGACAGGCGAAACAAGGAGGGTGACCGCGGCAGTGGCTCCCACAGGAACTACGCTTTCTAAATCGGTCACCGGGCAAAGACTTCACTCGGCAACGACCACCATTGTGTCCTCCGCACCGCACAGGCTGCGCCCGCGACCATGGACAAACGCGCAGCAGAGACAGAAATACGAGCTCTCGGTTACAGCGACTTCTCTTTCTGTGCCAGAAAAAAGGATCCTAGCGAGGCTTGGCTTGGCTTGGCTTGACTCGAAACCGAGTTAAAGACGCGCCCACAATGAGCGCGGCTTTCGCGGCCACGCTGTTATATGACGTGGCTACACGCGTCGTTGCACTTCCCGATCGGGTAGCTTCCCTCTCTTTTGTGTGCGCCTTTCTCGTCTACATGGCTTTAGCTTTCCGCGCTTCTGCATCGCCTCCACTTTCACTTTCTCATTTCCTTCTTCTTTCACGTCGTTTCTGCTTTCTTTCACTGTTTCTTTTAGTTTGCTTTGTCACTGCAAAGGCTCAACTGTCACGTCTACTCGCTTCTGATTCTGTCGTATGTGGGCACTGTGCCAGACTCAGAAACATCGGCTGTCATTTGAACGAAACTGCATGAATGTGTTGGTGCTATGACAGCCGATAGCCGACATAAGCAAACATTGGCGATAATTAAAGAATACTGAGTCAGCGTTAGTCGACACTAACCAAAACAAGCCACAATTTTAGGCAACATTAGCCAGTGCAAGTTAGTACTGGTGATATCCAACCAAACGCGTTAGTTGTAATCATGCGTGTGGCTTAGACGCACTGTTACAGGTGCAAGGTAGCAAGCAGGTCATGGT
Source organism: Rhipicephalus microplus (assembly GCF_043290135.1). Taxonomy (NCBI): domain Eukaryota; kingdom Metazoa; phylum Arthropoda; class Arachnida; order Ixodida; family Ixodidae; genus Rhipicephalus; species Rhipicephalus microplus. The sequence continues at coordinate 12,485,760 of NC_134709.1, read as the reverse complement.
AGCAGTTGGTTGCCAGTTGGCTTGCAACTGGAACCAGTTGCTTCCATCGCAGGAACCAGTTAGCTTCCAGCTGGAATTAGTTGACCCTTATGTACACCAGTTGAAACCATGTGGATTCCCAGTTACACATTTTCACCTGAATCAGCAATTTTTTTTTTGTAGTCGTTGCATATCCTTCGTCAGGCATCAATCGGACATAATATTACGTGCGTGTTGGAGAACACTAGGAAGGCATTAGTCGTGGAACATATTGTACCCCAAAAGTTGGGTTCCTTGAATATACACGTCCCTTTTGAAAAATAGTGCACGTGCATTTTACGTATCCGCATAGGCTGCAAACTACTAGATACTGAAAAGTTTTCGGTGCCGTATTGAAAAACTTTTATTGTCTTAGAAGAGCAAACCACGTCAACTGCGCAGTGCAACCGAACACACTAGCGAATTCCACGGGTAAGTTTGTAATCTTTTCGGACAGAGTGGTATCGAAACTTTTGAGGATGAATGCTCGTGCCCAAGAATCCCTGGCGCCCTTGATTTGCCTCGTCCATTGGAGCCTCGGATGTCTGTTTCCTTCTGTGTTTTCTTTTTTTCTTGTTCTTAATTACATTTGCTTTTTTTCTCGCTATGTTTCTTTTTTCTCACGGTGTAGTTGAAGACAGTCGGCTATAAAGCGATCGATGCACTCATTTCTTACTTTTTTTTTTTTTCGTGTATGGTCTCTCTTCTCATTTATGGTCTACCACGCATTTTCCCGCCCGCAAATGGAGCGCCATTAGATACACTCACGGTCTGCGGCGGCAGTTTCAGATACGGAAACAATGCACCGTCGACTTCTGGGTCACTTACGCTAATTGGCGGCTATACTTGCTTCGCGAAGCGCGAAAAAAAAAGGGGGGGGGGGGGGGCTCGTTCGGACCTCGAGAAACAACTAACGCCGTTCTCTTAAGCAGGACGGCTCGGTCATCGCTCTTTCGTCCACCTTCCTTCCTTCCCACCCTCTTTTTTTTTTTTCGTCATTACTTCTCTGTGTAGCTCGCCGTGTCTACTCAGTGTAGGTTGCAAAAAATAAAAGCACCAACCACCCACTCGTGGTCACTCAAGCAGACAACAATGGTGACCTCGAGACACTGCTCTATACATACATCTGCGAAGGGAGATCGGTCAAGACATTGGTAGGCTTCATTTTGGTCCTTTTGTTTTCCTAATATTCTGTCCATTATTCTCTGCGGAGTGATTTTCTTCCGTTATTTTTGGTCTTGTTGTTGACCTATATACAGAAGGAAAAAAAACTAACATGTAGGGTTTCTTATGCGTTCGTGGAAGACGACGAACGCAAAAGTCATCATAGTCTTCTTGTTCTTAGTCGATGCAGTGAACTCCCTAAAGCGTTGGGCAACCAACGTGTACTACACTGCCTCCAGGACCCGAAGCATTTCAAGCTTTCTTCACCTGGTTTTGCACCGCCTCCGTTATCGGCACACGTTTGGCCATAAGATGATTTCGTGCGACGACGTCATTACGGGGCGTCGACTTCTGTGACCGTCAGAGCGACGTTACAAATTTTGGCAATCTACGACGCCACATGGCGACGCCATCAACCTGGTGACGATTTTTTTCACATCAATCGCGCTGACGCAGCCGAAGGTCAATTTTCGCGTTTGGTGAATCTCCCGACATTCTAGTCTTAGTAAATATCGATGGCAGGAAAGCAGAAAGCAGGTTGGGAGTCACCACTGAAAAAGGTCGCAATGTCCACCTCCTTTTAAGGAAGGTCTGGATGAAAACGTATAGAAATAGAAAGTAGAAAGAAGTCAAGAGAAAAGCAGGAACAAGATGGTATATAGACCAGATATGTTATAGGTATACAGTAGTGTGACAACACTGAAGAGGGCAGATTAATTTTGGGTCCCTGGGGTTTCTTATATAGTTTGAGAACGATTGTTCTTCCGTTGTCGTCCCAATTTAAGTACGGCCGCCGCAGCCGAGGATCGAAGTCCCGCCCTCGCGCTTACCACCGTGACACGTTACCTGCTAATTCAGCTACCACCGCACACACACAGCCACGGAAGCTAAATTAGTAGCACTAAAAGCGAAATGACGACTTCTCCCGCATACACAGCTTGCGACACAACCTTACCACGCTCCTCACAAAGTATAACACGCAACGAAATCAGCTGGGCACGACACGCACGCAACTTGATCGGTTGATTACACGGCCGAAATCGCACTACACGTATCACCGACAGCGAGTGTGAAAAAATTCGCCGCATTGCGGCGTGGCATTGCGACAAACGCCGTGACACGGTGGCACGGATGCCACGCGAGCAGCGGTCGTGCCGCGAGCCTCGTGTATCGACGCAATCGGTAGCGTGGAAGACGTGTCTCGGTGATAAACGCGTTCGTGCGCGGCAAACGAGGCGAGAACCACAGAGTTTCCCACGATACTTACTAGGGGGAACTCTGGCGCTAGTGTCTATGGGAGTTGCAACACACGGCGCTTCAACGAGCATGGGAATGATGGGTAGTACACACATTTGTCTAATATTCGTACTTCTGGCCTGCTTCTGGCTCCGTGTGTGTTCGTGTGGCTTGGAGCTGTTTTTTCACGAAAACATAAATTAGCAAATGTTCACCGTTTGCGCTTTACAACCTTATTCTTTTAAGCTTACTATTTTGAATCAGATCCCTAAGTTCAAAAGGGTTCGCTCTTTCTTTCAAAACAAAACCGTAACCAGTAATAAACGAAGCCGCAAGTACGATTCACCGCCCGCAAGTACGAAGACTAGGCAAATGTGTGTACTATACCCATCATTCCCATGGTCGCTGATCGATCGCAGCGCCAGAGTGCCCTCTAGTTAATTTTGAGAAATTCTATGGCGAGAACGACGCACAAAAAAAGAGGCTAACCACCCCGCATTCACAAACGCTCCTCGACTCGACTTTCACCCTTCACTTCACCCTTTCACCCTTCACCCTTCACCTTTCACCCTTCACGTCGCCACTCGGTAGAAAATGACGCTGCGCTCTACTCAAGAATCGCAGCAGATCATCGGTGATAATTGACTTGCCGTTCTTAGAGATGGCTCTCCCATCGGCTTTCTCAAGTGAAGGTGGAGCGTTGAGGGACGTTCTAGAATACGGGGGTCAGTTGCCGAGGCCCGGCATCGAGACACTCTCCGTCATCAACCAGAGTTGCTTGATTATTGGGGTTGCTTTTACGTCCAACGAAACTACGATATTGTCACGGTCCGCTCTCCGGTGGACCCGTAAATATATATGTGCTCGGCTGCTGACCAGAAGGTCAAGGGTTTTATCCCGACAGTGGCGGGCGCATTTCAATGGAGACGAAACGGTAGAGCCCATTCTACTGCATGATGCCAGAGCACGTTAAGGAACACCAGATGGTCACAATTGCCGGAGCCCTCGACTACGGCGTATCTCATAATCGTATGGTGGTTTGGGACGTTTATTGATTGATATGTGTGCTTTAACGTCCCAAAACCACGCTATAATTATGAGAGTATCAGTCGCTTAAAACGTATACGTGCCAAGTTTCGAGCGAGTACAACCGGTCATTCTCCAATTGCGTGCATTCTTCTACGTCCCAGTGGCATTCGTTCGGTGTGCCGCCGCAGAAGAGGCTCTGGCGGACCTCCGTGTGAGTGACACCCCACGCCTCCTCCGGTTAATACACGAACCGTAAAAGAAAGACACCCGCCGCCTCGCTCGCAGCTTCGGCACACGTCCGCGCTGAGTCGACCGCCGAAACGCCTGTCTGCAACATTAGCGAATGCCGCCTGTCAACCACGCCGGTGCGCTTGTGTCACTGATGACGCCTCGGCGGTGACACAAAGAAAGATAAAAAGAGAGACGAACAAAAAAGATCGACGTTGTTCATTACGCCTTCTGCCTCACGCAGCGGGATTTCACAAACCATACAAAAGATTATGGAAGATGAGCGGTAGAATTATGAATACAGAGAGGGAGAGAATCTGTGTGTGTACGTGTGTTGGAGACAGAGAGAGAGACAGAGAAATGAGGCAGGCAGTTTTGACGCGACAACCACGAAACGGAGATGCCTTCGACGACCTTTCACGTCGAATTACGTCTCGCGTGCCACTTTTGGGCTGACACGGGGCAGACGGATGTGCATCAGCGCGGTGTGGCTGCTTGCCTCCCGAAACCATTCGGTCGAATGAACAGCTGCGCAATAATGAAACTTATAGTGGAGGTGTATATATTGTTGCGTCCCTCAGTGTGTGTGTGTGTGTGTGTGTGTATGTGTATGTGTATGTGTATGTGTGTGTGTGTGTGTGTGTGTGTGTGTGTGTGTGTGTGTGTGTGTGTGTGTGTGTGTTTGGGAGGGGGGAGGGAGGTATATAACGGTTCGTCCCGCAGGCGATGAAGGGAGGAGGGACGTCAGGCTGAGGCGGCGTCATCAACGGCATCCAGAGCCGCCAGAAAGACGGGATGTGATTCTCCAGATGGGCCCTCCCAATTGAAGCCGCGCACATAGAGAAAGAAGGCAGACGCCATAGTCCAGGCGACGCCGCCCGTACACACACGAACGACCGTCCAAAAGAAAAGACAAAAGGCGAGGAAGAACCACAAAAAGTGACCCCGATAACGTGACGAGCGCGCGATGCACGTAACACGTACACAGCTGACCGGTTGTGCGTACCACTAAAAAGGTTACGCGCGCATGCAGATGAAAGATATACGCGACTAGAAGCAGCATACAACGGGTGTGTTACAAACCTGAATACGCGCGTGGCGGCCGGGACAGGGTCGCCCAGGGTGCGGCTTGTCCAAAACGAATCGCCTTGTATCGCGCCCTTGCTGGGGTCGGTCTCGCCCGCCGCTAGGAGGGGACGTGGACGATCGTAGACAACTCGGATTGAGGGGGGGGGGGGGGGGGTCGCCATCGCTCTTCTTGCAGCTCTCGAAAAGCAACTAGAACCGAGCCGCCGTAAGACTGTGATGGCAGCACAATCCGCCGGGTTGACGCTCCAGAGCAGTGCGGGTAACTGATAACGTCAGGATAAGGTTCGCCTGGGTTTGCTTGTTCCTTTCTACACTGTGTCGTTGTACCGTTGATGCATTTGCCGGGCGATGTGGTAACGGCAACATGAAAGATGAAATAAGAGGAAAGAAAAGAAGAAGAGAGCATCGCTCAAACGAAAGCCGCTGTATCAGATTAAGCTGTGGCCACGGACTTGGCAGCAGCGACACTACTCTTAAAACGAGTCGAATGATCCACAAGGTTAACTTCTCTTCGATTATCGAACGTTATCTAATATCACTGAACAGAATGTGAAGCTTACCCCTGTATTCTAGAACGTCCCTTCACTACACGCTTCACCTTCACTTGAGAAAGCAGATTGGAGCGCCGCCTCTAGGCACGACCCGTCACTGCATATACAATAATCTGCTGTGATTCTTGAGTAGCGCAACGTCATGTTCAGTTGAGTGGTGGCGCAGTGCTCAGCTCTGTCAAGTGAAGGAAGAAAGTCGAGTCGATGAGCGTTTGTAAATACGGGGGTTAGAGTGACTCGTCAGCCTCCAAGTGACGTCAGTGCATAAGTATACTTGATAACCACAGACGTGTGGCTTTCTTAATTCATTATTTTCACCATCAGACTGGCTGCTGCAGGGCAAATGCCTCTGCCATGTTTCGCCCTTCATGGTATCTGGAAACCTGAATTCTAGCCCACCCAGCCCCTCCCTCACCCGCCGTGGTGGTCTGGTAGTTATCGCGCTGGACTGCTAACCCGAAGACCACGGGACTGAATCCCAGCCGCGGCTGCCTGCTTCGATTTTGATTGATTGATTGATTGATTGATTGATTGATTGATATGTGCGGTTTATTGTCCCCAAACCACCATATGATTATGAGAGACGCCGTAGTGGAGGGCTGCGGAAATTTCGACCACCTGTGTTTCTTTAACGTGCACCCAAATCTGAGCACACGGGCCTGCAACATTTCCCCCTCCATCGGAAATGCAGCCGCCGCAGCCGGGATTAGATCCCGTGACCTGCGGGTCCGCAGCCGAGTACCTAAGCCACTAGTGCACCACGGCGGGGCGTGCTTTGATTTGGGAAGAAATTTGAAAATCCGCTGATCGGTTAAACATGATCAACGTTTCTTGAGCAAAATTTACAAAAAGAAACTGAAGACAGCAGGGACGTAGATAGAATTTTATTTGGGTGTGGGGGAGGGGGGAGTTCGGCCACACTTTATGTATGTTCGTGCGTGCGTTTGTATGTGTGCGTGTAGTACATACACGCAAGCAAAAATGAAACACTTCAAGGGGGAGGCTGAGTACCACCCCCCACCCCCCTCCTTGGCTACGCTTTTGGAAGACAGCGACGCAAGGAACGAACGCTGCGCGCGCGGGTGACCTCTGTATATGTATCAAGTTCATCTACGTATTAAACATATGTTTGAAGTTTGAAGTTTATTCATCATCATCATCGAAGCATACATCTTTATCCTATGGTTTAATGGAAAGGGAGGGGCGAAAAGGCAAATGCCTGACAATGCGCCAGTCCCCGCCCAGACCAAAATAATGCACAACACTCAGTATATCTTTAGAGCATGAACACAAATTCAATACAGCGAGAGAAAAAAAAATGGAGAAAAGAAGATACAGCGAAAATAAAGAGAGAGCAGTGGGAGAAGAGATAGATTCCAAGACACTTTATCCATGCACTTTTCACACATACCAAAGGCTGCCCTGATGTATTTTGTACGTCTATTTTCGCCGCCTTCGGTTTCATTTTCTAAAGAAGTTCGCGAAATTATTGTTGATTAGATTTATGTGCGCCTTAAAGAAAACAAGATGGTCGAAAATGTTCCGTTGCCATCAACTACGGGGTATCTCATAACCATAACGTGGTTTCGGCACGTAGCACCCCAACCATTACTATTATTACTTCTGCCTCCCCCTGGCTCTCTAAAAAGCCACTCTGCTACTCCAGCAGTTAGCATGACTTCTACATGTTCTGGCCATGCACATTTGATCTAGTTGATATTGAGTGACATGCACCCAACGTGCGTTATTTCACTGACCCATTCTGGTCTATTCTATTCCTGCCCCTTAACCTTATACGTTTTCTTTTCCGTTGCTCACTGGGTCCTACCCAAGTTTGTAATTTGAACTTTTTTCGTGAGCCTCTAGTAAATAATGAAAAAATGTTACACTGTGTCGAACGTATTTAGAGCAGGCCACTGTCTGTAGCTACACATCTCCGCCTGTTATCGTGAAAGTCGCACAACAGAGTCAACTGCGTGCATGTTTAACGCGCACCGGTGATTTACGCATGAAGGCGACGCCAAGCCGCTTTCACTGGCGTTAACGGAGCCGTACCTTTGTGTCATCGTTGACAGGTCTCCGCGACGTATTGTTATCGCGACGCAGCGGGTGGTGTAACTGCAAGCTCAAAAAAAAAAAGAAGTATGGGAATAAACTGAAAGAAAAGTAATTTACGCTGCTTTTCACGGCTCCGCAGTTGTTCTTCAACTATAACACCGTTATATTTGTCTGGAAAGTTATTGATTGAATTACTAGATCAATCTGTTGTCATGTCCGCTTACACACTTCGATCAACTCGCACTGATTTGATAACTGCAGTCAAAAGGCAACTCACGTGTCTCAGTGGTTGTTGCTGTTGTTGATGATGTTCATATCTGTTTACAGCTGGTAGGCACCTGCTATACTCGATACTGGAGACAAGCCAGGCGGCATATTGAAGTAATGATGCCAGTAATAAGTACCGCACGCAAGATATGTAAAGAAATGTATGAATGACGTTGCTGTTGTTGCTGCCAATGATGTTTTTGCTACAGTACTTCTTCTATTCAAGTCTCCTGTGCTCCCTCCCCCTATTTTCTTTCTGCTTGTTTTCACGTGATATTTATTTTATGAGGAAGAATACGTAGCATTCGCATTCGTTGCATTTTAAATTTTATATCAACCCTAAACGCACCATTCTCAGGTGTATAGAAGACGAAGTGCATCGAATAAAGAATACCCACCCTTCTTTTTTTTTTCTTTAGTAAACCCACGAGAAAGTTCTTCATTGAAGCGCGTGTCTACGCTACAATGAGTATTTTTCATATATATATATATATATATATATATATATATTGCGATGATGTTTATTAGAACAGAGGAGTCGCGACGGAAAAATGGGCGAACAGCAAGTCTGGCAAAGGCGGCACAGGTTCTCGCGCAATCAGAGCACGGGCTTTTCGTTGTCTTCCGAAGGCGCATACGCGTTGGTGCGTATGCTCCACTACAATACCCCCGGGGTGAAGGGTAGCCATCCTGGCGACTCAGGGAGTAGGCACAATGAGGGGGTCGTAGTAGGGCTTGAGACGGTCGACGTGTACGGTCTCGCGTCCTCGACGGCGCAAATCTGGTGATTGTGTTAATGGCTCGATGACGTAATTCACCGGGGAGGTCGCGTCAATGACACGGTAGGGACCATGGTACCGGGCCAGAAGTTTAGAAGACAGGCCAGGAACGTGCGGGGGCACCCAAAGCCACACAAGGGAGCCAGCACGAAATGTAGGAGCTATGCGGTGAGCGTCGTCGTGTCGAGTCTTTTGTAGGCCTTGAGCCTCACTTGTCAGAGACCGAGCCAACTGACGGCAGTCTTCAGCGTATCTGGCGACTTCCGAAAGCGGGGAGCACTCAGATGCATCAGGGCGATACGGTAGTATAGTGTCGAGTGGGTGGGAAGGTTCGCGGCCGTACAATAGAAAGAACGGGGAAAAACCGGTAGTCGCTTGCGTCGCGGTGTTATAAGCGAAGGTAACAAAGGGCAATACAGCGTCCCAGTTAGTGTGGTCGGAGGAGGTGTACATCCTCAGCATGTCGCCAAGTGTGCGGTTGAACCGCTCAGTAAGACCATTTGTCTGTGGATGGTATGCGGTAGATTTCCGGTGGATAATGTTGCATTCAGCGAGGATAGCTTGGATGACCTCCGACAGGAACACTCGGCCCCTATCAGTAATTCCCGCGGAGCACCATGGCGTAGAATGAAGCTGCGGAGAATGAAGAGTGCAACTTCGTGGGCGGTCGCTGCCGGTAGAGCTGCAGTCTCAGCGTAGCGTGTCAGATGATCGACTCCGACAATAATCCACCGGTTTCCAGAGATACTATATGGGAGGGGGCCATAGAGGTCTATACCCACGCGGTCGAATGGGCGAGCCGGGCACGGGAGCGGCTGTAACATGCCAGTAAGGTGCCGCGGAGGTGTCTTGTTCTGTTGGCAAGTGGTGCAAGACTGAACGTATTTCTGCACAAAGCGATACATTCCTCGCCAGTAATAGCGCTGGCGCAGCCTTTCGTAGGTTTTCAGGACACCTGCGTGAGCACTTTGGGGATCTGCATGGAAATTCATGCAGATGTCAGAGCGCATATGAGTTGGGACAGCAAGGATCCACTTCCGACCACCAGGCATGTAGTTACGGCGGTACAGAATGTTGTCTCGTAAGGAAAAGTGGGCTGCTTGCCGGCGTAGCGCTCTCGTGGAAGGGACAGCAGACGGATCGGTAAGGTAGTCGACTAACAAGGCAAGGTGTGGGTCTTTACGCTGCTCCGAAAGCATGTCAGTCGTGTCGAGCGGTGACAAGGTGGTAAAAGGGGGAGACAGAGAAGCCACATCTGGTGTTAATGGCGATCGCGAAAGTGCATCGGCATCCGCATGCTTGCGACCGGAACGATATACGACACGGATGTCGTATTCTTGCAATCGAAGTGCCCAACGCCCCAGGCGTCCGGACGGGTCTTTCAAGGTGGACAGCCAACATAGAGCGTGGTGGTCTGTGACCACGTCGAAAGGACGGCCGTAAAGGTACGGGCGAAACTTCGTCAACGCCCACATTATGGCCAAACACTCCTTCTCTGTCACGGAGTAATTCAATTCAGCCTTCTTGAGAGCGCGACTTGCATAGGCGACTACGTATTCAGCTTGGGTGCCTTTCCGTTGTGCTAAAACTGCACCAAGACCGATGCCACTTGCATCGGTGTGAATTTCTGTGGCCGCAGCAGGGTCGAAGTGACGAAGAATAGGTGGTGAGGTCAGCAGGCGGCGGAGCTGGCGAAATGCGTCGTCACATGCAGGTGACCATGCAGATATGCCTTTGCTGTTGGAAAGCAGACTCGTGAGAGGTGCGATGATGGACGCGAAGTTGCGCACGAAGCGACGAAAGTAGGAGCAGAGACCGACGAAACTTCTTAGGGCTTTCAGTGATGTGGGCAACGGAAAGTCAGCGACAGCTCGAAGCTTATCGGGATCCGGAAGAACACCGTCTCTGGTGATGACATGTCCCAAGATGGTTAGTTTTCGTGCTGCGAAGTGGCACTTCTTGGAGTTAAGTTGTAGGCCTGCAGAAGTTATACACGTCAGAATCTCGTGGAGGCGAGCAAGATGTGTCGGGAAATCAGATGAAAAGACTACGATGTCGTCCAGGTAACATAAGCAGGTTTTCCACTTGTGGGCACGCAAGATGGTGTCGATCATGCGCTCAAATGTGGCAGGCGCGTTGCAGAGCCCAAATGGCATGACTTTGAACTCATATAGGCCATCCGGCGTTACAAAGGCTGTTTTAGGGCGATCACATTCAGCCATTGGCACCTGCCAATACCCACAACGCAGATCCAAAGATGTAAAGTACTCGGCGCCTTGTAAACAGTCAAGGGCATCGTCTATTCGTGGTAGCGGGTAGACATCTTTTTTCGTAATATTGTTTAAGCGGCGATAGTCCACGCAAAATCGTACGGTGCCATCTTTTTTCTTGACCAGAACCACAGGTGATGACCAAGCGCTTTGAGAAGGCTGTATGACTCCACGTTTAAGCATGTCATCTACTTGCTCCGTAATGACGCGGCGCTCTTCGGCGGAAACGCGGTAAGGACGCTGTCGCAGAGGCGAATGTGAGCCGGTGTCAATAGTATGAGCGATAGTCGTGGTGCGGCCCAAAGCAGGTTCTTGAAAGTCGAAAAAAGAACGAAACTCGTTAAGGAGAGCAACAAGTTGGCGGCGATGCGAGAGGGGAAGGTCTGCGTCAATAGCATTGTCGAAGGCTGACGAACTTGATGGCTCAGGCGCATGAGTGATTGCAGCAATGTGATATGGCGTTTCGTCGGGAAGAATAATATCATCGATATGGTCGACAGGTTGCACATATCCTAACGTTTCACCACGAAGTAAGCCAATGGGGTAGTTGTAGTGGTTGGTGACCAGCATTACGGTTAAACCAGACGCAATTGTAAGAACAGCAAATGGGAGAACGATGCCCTTGCGTTCAGTAAAAACCGGAGATGGCGTAAACACCACCGTGCCGTCAGGTTGCGCCAGACATGAAAGGCTAATAGGGACCGAAGCTTCAGGAGGCAAGGTGATGTCGTCATCAGCGATGACTTTGCAGAGCAGAGGAGAGCGGTCGGGTGGTGGAAATTCACATGTTGGCACAAGGGACACTTCGGCACGGGAACAATCGATGATAGCTTCATGACGTGATAAGAAATCCCAACCCAGGATAAGGTCATGAGAGCAAGATGGTAGAACAAAAAACTGTACGACGTACAAAACGTCTCGGATGACGACGCGCGCCGTACACACAGCCGAGGGATGAATGCGTTGCGCGCTAGCCGTGGACAGCACCAAGCCACTGAGAGATGTGGTCACTTTCTTCAGTTTCCTACAAAAGTTTGCGTTCATCACAGAAACGGCGGCCCCGGTATCAATTAACGCTAATGTGGCGACTCCCTCAACATCGACATCAACAACATTTTGCGGCGAAAATGGAGGCCTTGGGAATTGCGCACAAGTTGCAGTTCTTGCCTCCGGAACTGCACTGATTAGTTTCCCTCCTCAAGAGGTGGTCGACGACGCATAGGCGATGGCGATCGGCGACGAGGTGATGGGAAACGAGCAGTCGATGGGTGGCGATCCGAGTCGGAGTGCCTCTGTTCATATGCAGACGTGGTGGTCTGCTGCGGTGCGTAGGTAGGAGCTCCGAAGTATGCGTGCGCAGGCGTGGGACGGCGGCGGCAGAAGCGTGCAATGTGGCCAGCGATGCCACACGCGAAGCAGATGGGACGATTGTCTCGGGTGCGCCACTCATTAGATGGACGGAAAAAGCGAGGTGGGGGCCTGTAGACTGGAGGCGAGGCCGGAGGAGGTGGAGCCGATAAGGCGACTGGATGCGGTGGGGGCCGCGCGACCACAGCTGCGTAGCTGAGAGGTGAAGGCGGCGCAGTTGGTGCGTAGCCAGCAGTTGAGAGATCAGATGGCACCGAAGTGCACGGGTAAGAGGCCGGAACTGTAGGGAGTGCATTGCAAATTTCAGTGCGTATGGCCTGCTGCATATTCGAAGGGAGGCTTGTCGTGGGCGCGTCACTATGCGGCAGCAGGGAAATCTGTCGGGCGACTTCCTCCCTGATGAAGTCTTTAATCTGGTTCGACAGAGTTCCTTGGTGAACGTTGCCATTGGCGAGTGCGACGGCCGAGATCGAATCTGGTGATGGAACACTCTGTCGGGCGATGGAACGCTGACGACGCAATTCATCGAAGCTCTGGCACAGGCTTACGAGGACTGCCACCGTGGTCGGGCTCTTCGCCAGCAACATCTGGAATGCGCCATCCTCGATGCCTTTGAGAATATGTCGAATTTTCTCTTCTTCAGGCATGGATGAGTTAACACGCCTGCAGAGGTCGAGCACATCCTCAATATAGCTAGTAAAGGTCTCACCAGGTTGCTGGGCTCGGTGGCGCAGACGCTGGTCAGCGCGGAGCTTGCGGACCTCTGGTCGGCCGAACGCTTCGGTCACGAGGGTCTTGAAGGTGGACCAGCTGGCGATGGCGGTTTCGCGGTTGGTGAACCATAGCTTGGCGACGTCAGCCAAGTAAAAGATGACATAGGCAAGTTTGGAGTCGTTGTCCCATTTGTTGCTGGCACTCACGCGTTCGTACAAGGAGAGCCAGTCTTCGACGTCTTGCTCACCACTGCCGCTGAAGATTGGTGGGTCCCGCTGACGGGTAGCACCGGGGCAGGTCGACGGGGCAGCCGATGGTGCTGGCTGTGCTGGGATGGGCTGGTTGGCGACTGCGTCAGTCATGTTGTACGGTAGTCTTTCGGCCAACTTGCGAGAGCGGAGCTCCAGGTCTGCTTAGGGATCTCAGCAGCCTCCACCAAATGCGATGATGTTTATTAGAACAGAGGAGTCGCAACGAGGTCGCGACGGAAAAATGGGCGAACAGCAAGTCTGGCAAAGGCGGCACAGGTTCTCGCGCAATCAGAGCACGGGCTTTTCGTTGTCTTCCGAAGGCGCATACGCGTTGGTGCGTATGCTCCACTACAATATATATATATATATATATATATATATATATATATATATATATATATATATATATATATATATATATATATATATATATATATATATATTATGGGTGTAGCGAAATTTGCGAGTTATTGTCCGTGCTCGACCTGTTCGGCTGTCTCCTCTCTCACTCCCTGTCGGAGTCCATAAACGATATTTTCGGGTTCATTAAAACCACACGTTCCGCTTTGTTGTACATAACATTCGTCACTTCATTTTTTGCACGAGGTTGTATTACTTGCTTTTTTTAAGCTCGGTTTCTCAACGTTTCCTCCTACCTTCTCATTTGTTTTGATCATTATTCCTTAACGCATTTTGTGACTGTCACCAACGGTACAGTGGTATTTATGATTTCGCTGACCATTTGCCATACTCCGCGGTACATGTGCAGCCAAGAAGTTATTGACACAAACGTATAAGTAGCAGTATTCCATCAAATAATTTCTGCCTTATCCTTCATTTGAAGGCGGAAGACTTATAGACCTCATCGTAGGGGCGTAACCATAAGCTTTGTTTTTTTTTCGTGTGTGTGTGGGGGGTGGGGGGTACAACTATACTTTATGTATGTTCGTACATGTGTGTGGGGTGAAAATGAAAAATATCGAGGTGGGGGGAAGGGGTGTTGAACGCTTTTAACCCCTCCCTCCTTGGATACGCCACTGCCTCTTCAAATGCCGAAATTGGCCGTCGGCGGCGGCGTCAACACGCGCAATACGAATGTGATGACGTCATCAAGACGTGACAGACCAACGAAATTTGTGACGTAGTCATGACCTCATGTGCTGATGTTATCTCATGACAATGCCTCTTAGTCATAGGCAAGCCAATCCCGGAGGCACTACGAAACCACGCGAGAAGCACGAAGCTTTCAAGGCCTCTGATCTCGGAGGCTACGCCGAGTGGGGAATGCTTTATACTGGGGGTAGGGGGATATACTCAATCGGCATGGGCTGTGTTCCAATTCTAGACAGCTTCATAGACGGCCTGCGCTGACAGTGACAGCTTAGAAGACAACATTGATCCAACAATGACCGAGTAATATTGGAAGCGCCTGGGTGCCATCAACGCGACGTGACGCCACCTCGCGTCGAGAAGAAAAAGCTAACATAAACAAAGGTAGTTGTTATACCTTTAGCTTAAATATAAGAAAAAATCAACGTTACTCACATTGAGCTTCGACTAGTGTGCAGACGACCATTCCGGCGGGATCCGAGCTATCCGAGCAATTAGTTGAGCCGCCATCTTGTTTAGACAGCAAAGTAGCCTCCATCATATTTGTCTACGATGCCGTCTTCTCGAAGCTGTCTATTTTTACGGCTACGTGAGAATCGGAATGGGTCTCAAAATGGCGAGTATTGGAACACACCCATGAAATAAAAACAACATTATCTTCGCTTCTGAGTCGTCTTTACAGAATGCATGAGGAACGCTGTTCCTTTTTTATTATTAAAATAGAAAATAAGCAAAGAAGTTGCTGTCACCGTTACTTGGCGACGGCTACCCCTTTACACTTGATTGTTACAAATAAAAAATTTTAAAAAATAAATAGCATATATACATATACAGTCACACTTTATTTTGTTCTTTTTACCGGCTTTGTCAGCCTTGGCGATTTCCCGATTTTCTACGACCATTGCCGATTATTGCTCACGTACGATTACTGCGACTACTGCCAAGTGAACTGCCCACGCCGCCCTATTTGTGTAAGCAAGCTCCCCCCACCCCCCACCCGCTTCTCTCCTTTTTCTCCCTCTTATATTGTGCTTCGTGTAGGGTAGTAATAACTCAAAACCTATAATAACATTCAATCGTCAAGCGTCCCGTCGATGTTTTTCAGGCATCAGTTTCCGCTTTGAATGACTTAAAGGGCCAGTCAACAGGCTCCGAAACGCCCAGTAAATGCTCGCGCATCTTCCGAACGCCTGACCAACCTCCTTGTACGCGCAGTGACGTCAACTCATACCGTTCTCCCAGTTCTCTCGTGTTCCCACGTGTAAAGTGCTCGGCGCTCGTGCTAGTAAATGCATCGAAGCCATTGTGTTTATCAAACTGGGTTACAGTCTCCAAAAAGAGGCATCCCACTCGGCGTTCCATACTACAACATTTTCCTTTTGTTAGCTGGCCACACTGGTCAATAACAAGCGGCAACAGCGTCGACCCCCCCTGCTGTGTTCGCTCAGTGCCGCTTTCGAATGTCGGTCGCGGTGGCCACGGTCCGTTGTGTTGACCGCGCGGCGACTGGTTTTGGCGCGCACTTCCGAAACGGAAGCTGCTTCCGGATGCGGCACCGCGGGTAGCGCCACGGACGACACCACCCGAACGGGGAACGAGATGAGGTCAGCCGCGCCACGAGAGCGCGTACGATATAAAGGTGGCTCACGGCCGCCCTGGCCGTTCGCAATCCGACAGAACTTGCTCTCGTGCAGGCGGAGTCTACACACTCCCCCCCCTCCCCCCCCAAAAAAAATACCAATTTTACACGTACATATTGTGGGCGTTCGTTACTTACATCGTTCTCATCCCTTTATGATCACAATCACCATCATCTGCTTGTCTCTTTGTCCTCATTGCCACACTGGGTCATCATCATCGTCATCGTCTGTGTACTGGCTCTGCCCGTTCGTTTTGCGAGGTCTTTCCTCAAATAAACGTTGACGCAGCCAAGACTACCAAGACTTCATAATATATATGCATGTGGCAGGTATGCATGCTGGTTAGGGGGAGACAGAAAGTTAGGTGGGCAGATGAGATTAGGAAGTTTGCGGGTATAAAGTGGCAGCAGCAAGCACACTGCAGGACCAAGTTGACTGGCGGATCATGGAAGAGGCCTTTGTTCTGCAGTGGACGTAGTCATGATGATGATGATGATGATGATGGTGGTGGTGGTGGTGGTGGTGGTGGTGGTGGTGGTGGTGGTGGTGGTGATGATGACAACGATGACAATGACAATGACGACGACGATGATGATGATGATGATGATGATTATGATGATGATACGTTCACGTTCAAACGCACACACAGGCATGCATAAAGTTACAGTACAGTCAGACCCCCTCTGGCTCAAAAAAGAAGCGATTACCCTACCACGGTACGCCGTTTCATACGCCAGGTTTAACGTTGCGGGAGCCACGGAAGAAGTGCCCGTTAGCAAAATGTTCTCGCGTCTCGTGCCATGCATGGCCTCCGCGATTACCGACGGCGTGCTTTGACCACCGTATGAATCACGGGGCATTTTTAGTCACAAAATACGAAGTATCTTCATTTATTACTCGGCCTTAAAGACTAAAAATAAGTCGCATTGCGGGTGGTAAAAGCACTGAACTGCTTCTTGGTTCGAACCCACCTACTGCAAGAAGCTCGCAGCGCTGCACCTCATGTATGAAAGGGGTACAAGTTAGCTGAACACGTTGTTGCTGAAGCAAGGTACGGAACCAGTTTGCTACAGGTGGGTTCTGCGAACATATGCTATAAATGTCACAAACGGGTGTGCAACGTTTCTTTTTCTCCCGTCATTATTCCTCTACTTTCCAAGCTTTCAGAGAAGCAATGCGCCAGAACTCCGTGTCGTTCTGATGAACTGACCGTCTGGACAGTCCGTCGGACAGTCCGTCTTGATTTAACGGAAGAAGAAATTCAAATCCTCAAAAGTCTCAGGGAGAAAGTGAGTTATGGAAAGTTGGAGTTCTACAAAAACAACGGCATTCTTATGCCGGTGATCAGTGCATGAATATGCATACTGGAGAGGAGAGGCAATACTGGGGATCAAATTGACTTTGTACAGCGTGACTTGTGCAACGTGGACGACGATGATGTACTCACAGACAGCGTTGACTCTCGAGTCTCAACGGGCGGCGATTGATTGCATACGAAATAAACGCGAACGTGTGCACGGATGCTATAAAGAAAATGAATTAACAAGCAAAAAGATAGAACACAAGAGGAACCGTAAACTCTTTACCCTGGGTGTACTTCTTTGTCGTACATGTTGTACATCGCGTTCTACAAGTAAAATCAAGAGCAATCGTTGTTCTGATTTGCTTCGTGTATATACAGAACAATGAACGTGATACAGACAACCCACAGTTAGCAGTACAGAACTGGGTCCTCTTTACGCATGTGACACACCACTTGGGGCTTGGCCAGCAGCCATTCAAAACGGTCAGACATAGACAGGCAAAAAAAATGAGAGAGTGAGAGAGAGCGCTGGGATCTCACCAACGCCTGACTCACTTCCGCAAAGCTGAAAACCATTTCACGGGCCAGGGTGAAAAAAAAAATAGAGCAGCCAGGCGTAACATCGGCATATAAGTAGCGAACGGCTCAATGTGTCCAAAGAAATAACGTCAGATACACTGCACTAACCAAGAATTGAAACTGCGCAGAAACTCTTGACCACGTCCTGTGCCACCGTCCCGACTTTGAACAAGATCGCCACACTCTTCAGTGAGCCTTGGGGAGACTGGGTGGTCATCCATATACATGGAAAAAGATCTTGGGCGCATAGTGTTCAAGTGTATTAGCCCCCAAAGCCACACGAGCCCTTCTACAATTCTGAAAGGCAACATCACTGAGCGGCCACCTGTGGGACCCTGCACCGTGTGTGTGGTGTGCTATGTTCATTTCTTTTTCTCTTTCTCTCTTATACTCTCTTATTCTCCTCTCCCGACGTGTAGGGTAGCAGATTGGACGTAGTCTAGTTAGCCTCACTGCCTTCTCTCTCTCCGAACTTGGCTCAAATACAGTATCAACTGACTTCAATTGTTCTCTCTGAATGTCTATCGCTTTCTGTTGCCAGTGGAACACTGAATGTAGTGCCCTATCCAGCTGATATTCAAGGAACTTGTGACTATATTCGGTCCTGTTACTGCTGATGAATGAATAGATGGATGATGGATGAAAAACTTTTATTGGCATCCTGAAGGCTTCCACCCCCGTTTTATAGGGGTAGGATCACGGGCTGCTCCCACGTAGGGACGGCGAGGCCCAGCCTCACCGCCGCATCGTGGGCCTTCTGGACAGCCTTGAGTTGTTGTATAAGAACGGGACTCGTGAGCATTAAATGAAAGGAGTTCTCAGAAAATTCTTCATTTTTTTCTTTGCAAAGAGGGGCACCTCCAGAGCATGTGGTTAAAATCACTGCGATTGTGGCAGTCCGGACAAAGTTCTAAAATATCGGAGTAATGTTTGTTAAAAATGGATGCGTCATTTGTACCACAACTTTTGAATAGGCAACAAAAGTTCGACCACAATAGTGGACGAAAGAGTCAAAGAAGTCCCTTCGCTTTTATCGAAAAATGCACACGACGAATAAAGCAACGCTTAAGAGAGCAATTATAGACGATCGTTTGAACGCCCATATACGCCGTCGACCCCACCGTTGTCGTGATATGCCGGTGACAGCACATGAGCGGACGGTTAGAAGGTCTCCAGAGACGCGAGTTACCTTTGTCTGTAAAATGGTCGAAGTCTAGGCACTATTTCAACGTCTGCAGCAAAACATGCTTCCCCGTTCCGGTTCCCCTTACCTACATGCAATCAAAAAGTCCACGTGGTTGGCGGCGGAGGACAGGGGGTGCTTTTTGAACAATTTTGGGTTGCCTCTGATCAAAAGGAGACATTAAGCGCTGCGCGGCCGACACCACAGCAACACTCTTTAACATCGCCCTACAACTATTCAAAAGTTTTTTTTTGTTTTTTTTTCATCGCAACGTAGCCATCAGAGCGATTTCGAAAAAAGAAATCACATTGTCCTTCATGCTTTCACCTAAGACTCAAAAGCGGAAGCCATCTTTCCTTTTTTCTATTCAATCGTTGTAATGATCCTCCCTCTCCCTCCTCTGGAAGTTTTCTGCACCTAACGTGTTACGCATTGCCTCCGGGATCACAGGCATTGCAAGCTTTCTGCAGTTACTCGGATTTTGCATGGCCTCCGTGATCGGCCCACCGCTATCCAACTGACGATGTCATGTGCTGCTGACGCCATCATGTGAAGTCACGTTGTGCGGCTTCATAGTGATGACACCATCTTCGTTATCCGCAACGTACACATTACGGCTACGCATGGCGACATTATCACCTCATGAATGTTTTCATCTTACCGGTTATACTTACGGAGCAGAAACCTGGAAGATTACAAAGGGGGTTCAATTTAAGCTGAGGACGACGCACCGGGCAACGGAAAGACGAAGAAATGGTCATGGGCAGGGTGAAGGCAAGATAACCGCTGGTCATTAAGGGTAACTGGCTGGATTCTCAGAGAAGGCAAGTGGGTGAAGGGAAGACAGAAAGTTAGGTGGGCAGATGAGATTAAGAAGTTTGCTGGTATAAAGTGGCAGAAGCAACCACAGGTTTGACTTGACTGGCGGAACATGGGAGAGGCCTTTGTCCTTCAGTGGTTGTGGTCAGGCTGATAATGGTGATTGTCTCCATCAATCGTGTCGATACCGATAGTAAATGTTCGCGTGTGATGAATCATTCAAGGCTTCCCCGATTGGCTGCAGTTTCTTACGTTACCATTAGAACAAGCCCGGGCAGCGGCCCTGGTCACGTTACCGAAAACCAGCGCGAATACGAAGAACAAACCCATTAGGCCAGTTTTGCAAAGCTTTCGGAGAAGTGAACGAAAAACGCAGACGACGCAGGCACGGACGAAATACGCAACGACACTGTTAGGCAGCATGGACACGGGCGTCTCAACCATTAGAGTTTCCAAACGTTTACTCGTGTCTTTCGCAAAAGGTAAGTGGCAGGGCGATGAAACGTCTCGGAAACTTCGACGCCACTGCTACTTCCAACCGTTCCCGGCACGTTGCGGGCTTACGGTACACGAGGTCCCGTGGAATGCGGCGGCTTCTGTTGCACCGAATTCATCTCAGTGCGTGAGCTCTTTGTTCATCGCGGCTTGAGAAACACTAGCCGCTCTTTGTTTCGGGCTTCAACGCTCCGGGAGCCCGTGCGTATGCCAGGCGCCACCGAAAAAGAGTAGCTGTTCCAGCTCGCTCATCAGCTACGGTGGGTAAAGAAGGTTGCGGAGAAGGAGAGGAGCAGTTGAAGCGTTGAAGCAGGCGCCGCGCTAAGTTCTCCAGGAAGACACATGGCGCCAGGCTTTTTTATCTTGTTTGTCGCCGCGATCTCTTGGCACCGAGCGTTCGGCGCCGACGCACGCAGTGCAGACGCCGGCTCGGAAGTCTCGCAGGGACCCCCCTTCCTTACCCCTATTTCGCCAAGGTTGGCGCCTCCCCACAGAGCGAACCGTACGGGACGTCCGGCCCAGTGATGCGCGAAGCCTCGCAAGGGTGCGACGGTGAGTTCTGGCGCCGCCGATGGAATCGCTTCGAACGAGTGACGAGCGACAGCGAGAGCCTTGTGGCAGGTTGTCGAAATTATCAGATGAGTACCATTCTGGGTCCGACGTTCAGCAGGCAAGAGTGGGACGTGATCCTGCGAAGTGCCGTCTTCGAAGACCAAGTCCTTTCCGTCAAGCGTGATCGGGTCGGCAGGATTGAACTCTAGGTCCCGTTGTGGGATTAGCTTGGTGCGCGTTTTGTCGCGTTTTGCCGGACCAAAGAAAATTTTGTTCACTCACTCACTCACTCACTCACTCACTCACTCAATCAATCAATCAATCAATCAATCAATCAATCAATCAATCAATAAAATTAACAGACACCGAAGCTGCAGAACGTATAGGGGACACTAACTCGCATGTTCGAACTGTAGCAGCTGTAGTGGTGACATAAGTGGAAAGGAAATAAAATGGATGGAGTATCAACTTGACGCCGATGGGGATCGAACGCTAAACCTTCTGATAACGCGTCCGATCTTCTATTGATTTGTTAGAGCATCGGTTTAGTTGTAGGCTGTATGTTCGGTCTGTGTGCCTGCGTCAAAGTGATTTTTCGTCTACCTCATTTCTCATACATGCATGTCGCAATGTTCCATTAATTTGGTAGAGCATGGGTTTGCTTGTATGTGGCAGGTTAAGTCCGTATGCCAGCGCCAAGGCGATTTTCGCACACTATTTCCCATTTCCGCCACAATTACTACTACTAAAGTAAAAACTTGCGAGTAATGTCCCGTGGACGTTTCCTTAGCTTCAGCGTCTATTGTTGCATTTTCTTGGCATAACAAAATAAACGAGCACTCAATCAGACCCCCTTCTTTCGTTCATGACAGTTTAAGGTTGACAAAACGGCCCGGCTTATGACAGGTCATCGGATATACGTCACCTTGTTAGCGGAGCATGACTGGGCGCCGGTCGGGTTCGCTTGTTTCCAAATTCAACGACATAGTAAAAAAAATGTACCTACAATGCGGCATCCACATGTGTATGGTATAGTCACACATATCACATGTCATTTTTATAGTCGTGTGTCTTTCTAACAGGCTGCGTACGACGTATCTCGATCTGTAACATATTGTGTGACGATGCTGGCGTCAAAACTTCAGTTGTGTGTACAGCGCATTTGCTGTCTTCACATCGTCTTTCGGATTCGTTCTAGCGCTACCTCTTTTAATTTCATTATCAACCCAAACAAACTCGCCCACTTTTTCGTGATTCTGATAGTAATAATTGTTGCGGTTTAACATCCCAAAACCACCATACCATTGCGAGAGACGCCATAGTGGAGGGCTCCGGAAACTTCGACGACCTGGGGTTCTTTAACGTGCACCTAAATCTAGGCACACGGGCCTACAGCATTTTCGCCTATATCGAAAATGCAGCCACCGCAGCCGGGATTCGATCACGCGACCTGCGGGTCAGCAATCGAGCTTCGGTGATTCTGAAGTACCTAGAAAGAGATATTGCAAAAGCTTCCACCTTACGCGTAAAAAAAAAAGAAAGAAGAATAGTTTTCCAGGCATTTGCTTCGGTGATTCTGAAGTACCCATAGAAAGAGACATTGCAAAAGCTTCCACCTTACGCGTAAAAAAAAAAAAGAAAGAAGCATAGTTTTCCAGGCATTTGACGTTCTCTTTCGTTTAACTACAGCCTGCTTAGTCACTTAACGATGGCACACGCCCAAGTATTTGCGGCACCGCAGATGGCTTGGAACATAAACTAGAGTCAGAAAGCTAAAAAGACCAAGGGACTTCGTGTCGCAATTCCGCTGACAAGAGGTCGTTTCCGCAACGTCCGCGAAGAAGGACCAGCACAAGGAATCCCCGGAAAGCTCAAGACGGCGAGGAAGATCTGTATCGTCTGACTCACAAATCCAACGCCGCGAGTGCATACTAAATGCGGCATCGCAAGTTGGCACCGCTTTGCATTGCCTTAATGACGGTGCCCGTTCCAGTCTGCTTTCTGTGACCTCTGTTGCGAAGTCGTCGGCCCACGAGGCGGTGGGGCTCTCTGGTGCTTCTTCGAGACTGGCCCTTGCGAAGGTTTTTAGTTAAAGGGCCGTTGCAAGAAACCTCGAGTTTAAAAGACGAAAGAGTAGGTTTCTTTATCGCTTTCAGACCCGCTGCGGTGGTCTATAGAGAGTGGTTATAGTTCTAGACTGTTCATTCAAAGGTCGCTGGATCGAATCCAGGCCACGGCGGGCGCATTTTTGACGAAGGCGAAAATACTCGAGGCAGTTCTGTGTATTTAGATTCAGGTGTACGCTAAAAAGAACACCAGGTGTTTGAAATTTCCAGAGCCCTCCCGTACGGCGTCCCTCACAATCACATCGTGGTTTCGGGACATATAAAACCCCAGATATCATTATAGTAATATCGTGGTTTCGGTACGTTAAACCTCAATAGTTATTACAATTCCTAGCTTCCCAACCCTTCTTGCAGGCGCTGTCTACTCCTCGCCACTTATTTCCTCATCAAACATGCGAACAATGTCACGCGTTCAACCAATCAGGATTTCGCAATTTTAGACTACACGGTGTTATCTCTGTTAGCGTATAATCTAAAAAAACACGCATGACCTGCGAAGGTAAATTAGTCGCGCGCAGTAGCCACGTGAGATGAGGCAGAACGGGCGTGGGGGTGCGCGGCAAAGCAGGGTAGGAGACAATCCCTGACTGATATCAGTATATGAACCAATCGAGAGCTTATTTCCTCACGACGTCACGTGGACAGCTGGCGTCAGGAATCGTGCTGGAAAGGCGGGAAACTCTCGGAGAGAAGTACGCGCTCGCGCTCTGTGTACTTTCAGAAGTTCTGTAGGGACAAAAGTTCTGGACTTCTTAAGTTCTGCACTTCTTAAGTTCTGCACTTCTTAAGTTCTGCACTTCTTAAGTTCTGCACTTCTTAAGTTCTGCACTTCTTAAGTTCTGGACTTCTTAAGTTCTGGACTTTTTAAGTTCTGGACTTCTTAAGTTCTGGACTTCTTAAGTTCTGAAGTTCTGAACTTCTGGAGTTCTGGAGTTTCGAGTTCTGGAGTTTCGAGTTCTGGAGTTTCGAGTTCTGGAGTTTCGAGCTCTGGAGTTTCGAGCTCTGGAGTTCCGAGTTCTGGAGTTCCGAGTTCTGGAGTTCCGAGTTCTGGAGTTCCGAGTTCTTTAGTTCCGAGTTCTGGAGCTCCGACTTCTGGAGCTCCGAGTTCTCCATGGAGTTCTGAGTTCTGAAGTTGAGAAGTTCTGTAGGGGCAGAAGTTCAGAAGTTCTGGACTGAGCTTCGGCGCAGTCCAGTACGCGCGCAAAGTCCATTTTCCTCCTCCTCACGCTAATTCCTATTTTCCTTTCTAGACTGCAAGGTAGTCAGTCAGACGCACGCTTTTACGGCTAACTTCCCTTCCTTCTTCATTTTCGTAGTGAAGAATCTACAGCTCATTCGTGTTGGACCAATAGCAACTACAGCTACTTCTCTCGTTCCAGACTTTGTCTTCAATACATTATACGATGCATTTGTCTTCAATTCATTGTCTTCAATGCACTATACGTGACCGGTAATTTCCATTCTTGTCACCACGTTTTTCCCCTGCTCAGTGCTGGCACGTTTACTTCATTTAATGTGCATTCTTTCTACATGCAGATCAGCATCTAAGGCCAATTCACGCCAACACAGTTGATCACGACATCCCACTGCACAGAATTAGCGAGAGACACGGACGAGACCCGCAGCCTCGTCTGCCTGCCATGGAACTTCGGAGTCTAAGATTAGCCGCGCGACGACTGCCCTTGTTTCTTCCCTCGGCGCTTCCGGTATTTATAGCGTGCACCGTGCTCCGGTCCTTCACCCACATGTCCGGCACACAACACGCGCAAGTGAAGTAGGTGACGGACGTGGACCACGTGGCTGTGCTCGTGCAGCCTCCCGCCTAATCGTGACTGTTTGCTTCGTTCTGCTGCTATCTATCTATTCGTTTTCAGCGTTACTTTCAGCCTTATATCGGCTTACAACCAAGTCCATTCAGACATATCTCAACGCACTCACGTTCATGCGCCACCTTAATATTTATTTTGGTCAGAGACGTGAATTGGGAGGGTCGCCTTGACCTTACCGTGCACGCAAATTCTTTCACGGAAAGCTCTTGATAAAATTATCTCGTGTGAGTTGGGAATTTCACAAAAATCTCCTTACCAGATTTCTGATAACCCGTACTTTGAAGCTATAAAGTCAAAATACATATCGTAGAGCGCCGATTATGCACGATATCGGCATTGGAGAGCATTTGCACCAAGATCGAAAAAGGCTAGTTTCACGCTCACAAGTCGAGTCACTCAGGTTCAAGGAGACCCAAGTCAATTCAGCCGCGAGTCTGTGGGAGTCGGATTGAGTATAATGTTGGTAAGTACGAGTGAGTCCGATTGAGATAAGGTTTAGTGAACCTGAGCCTCACTGAGTCCGGTTGAGAAAAAAAATTGCCAGTCTGAGTCACAGTGAGCCTTGAAAGCAGAACATATTTGTTCAGTGAGTCCGAGTGAGCTCTAACTTTTCTTGCCGACGTATGGTTATGCATCGACATAACGCGAGAAACAAACAAAAGCGACGTCCAATCGTTACGTCCGCTGCTTTTGCGAAAGTACAATATTCGTAGGGAGCCGTTTTTATGAGGGTACACACTTTCACAAAATATGTACTATCGTGGGAAACATGAAAGGTAGGAAAGGGAATAATAAAATCACCTTGAAGAGGTTGTAGTGACTAAACGAGGTTGCCATTCACAAAAGCGTTCAGAACACTCACCGTTCAAACGAAAAGACGTCTCGAAATCAATGCGTTTCATTTGCATCCTCAGGTGACGAGTAACCATTGCCTGATGAACACGAGCTCGGGTGTCCCCTTTCATACTGCACCCGAGTGTGCATTACGGGCGCAAAGTCAGCCATCTAAATTGACTTAGTAGGGAGGGGGGGAGACATTGACATAATAGAGAGAGAGAGCACTGCGACGAACCTTCGCCCCTTCCTGAAGCGCAACCCTACGCACACCTGTGAATAATACAGGCACCGGAAACACCGATGTCACTATCTATTGAATAAAGACGACCATGCATTCGCTGCCACGGAGCACGTATCTTCGCGGATGTGCCACGGCCGGCGAGATGAGGGGCCACGATTGCTTTCAATTCAATTCAATTCAATTCTTTATTTGCAAACTGTGAAACATACAGAAACATCACGACTGGTTGGACCCATAGCCGAGGGCTAGTTGGGGGTCCAAAAAAATCAATAATAACTTGTGGCCACGCGAGACGGGACCGACTCCCGCTGCCATCGGAGTCGCGCATTCTTCACGCTGCATGTCGTTTATGCGCTCAATGGAAAGACGCCGCAACGCAAATCCCAAGGCTGACACAACCGGAGCAAACGCGGCGTGTGGCACTTATACACAAAGGATATGCACATGTAAATCGGCGGATTTACATTGGTCAGGGTTCCTTCAATTGCCATCGCCGCATCCAGATAGCTAAGCTGCATGTAATTGGCAATCCACGATGTTTCGTACCGCAATCGCGCAGTTGTAGGCACCACCCGGATTACAGCACGTTGTATACCGTCATCCCAGCACGGCACGAAGTTCCCGAGTGAAACTGTTTGGAGTGCAGTGGATTGGAAACATCGCTATTGCACTCGTGTTTACATGTTTTTCGCAGTTATGACTGGTAGGCCAGTTCACTCATTATAAACGATTGAAGGTCCGAAATAGCACAGTGTTGGCTTCTCGGGCGTCCTTTGCAGCGCACGAGCATTGTAATAAAAAAAAACAATTTACTTATACATAATAAAACACACGCCACACAGGCTTACTCAAATGCCTCACAGGCTGCTAAACGCAACGCAGGCCAAACTGATGATGATGATGATGATGATGATGATGATGATGGTGGTGGTGGTGGTGGTGGTGGTGATGAGCCTTTAGCTTTGCTGGCACTCGCCCAAAACTGCACGAATGTCTCTCTTCAACGTCGTCATCTTTCTTCACTGTCCAGAGAAGGGCATGCGCATTCCCAACAACAGTATATAGTACAGTATAAGGGATAACCCGTATACGGTGTGTCCTGGTACTGCGGTGAAAAGACTGTTCAATTATTACGCAAATAGCATCGATACAAAAAGACTTCAGCAGCATATAAAATCGACATTGCAATGGGCAAAGTTTTACTAACAAATGATGTCTTCTCTCCTTAGACGTTTTATACTCCGAGCACATTGGCTAGTTGTGGCGCTAAAATTTGCGCTTTTTTTAGTTTAGGCCACGCTATCTTACACGACGAAAGTGTGCGGGGGCTTGCGTATTCATGTTTACTAATACACAAGCGCATGCTCGAAAGCAACAATAAGCACGCATGACGTAGTTCCTCGCACCAAGTGTTTCCAGTTGACAGCAGTAGATGGGTAACGCAGTTAAGGTTCTTCTGCGCGTCTGTTCCGAGCAATCGTTTGAGAAGGCAGTGACCTCCTTCGGAGAGTTTCAAAACCAACCGGGCACCACGCGGCCCACCTGGATCCAAGCACGCGTTCTTTCCTTCTCTTTCTTCACAATGTTTCGAAAGCGTGCGAGGAAAAAAAAGAAACGTTCCACGAGCTCATTAAGATCATTCGCCATGACGACCTGCGCTGACCCCGGTGCGACAGCAGCGCGAGCATGACGAAGACTTCTGTAGAAGAGAGGTGACCGAGGCGAAGAAAAGCGCTGGAGTCTCGCAGATGGGCCTCGTAGACCGTAGTGCAACAGCCATCGGCCAATTATCGATGCTTCACGAAGCGCATCGACGGTAACGTGCCATGAGGAGGAACGTTGAAAGGTCTTGCATATTCTGCATATATATATATACGTTTAAATTGCTGAACGGCGTCGACGTTCGCTACTATTCAGTACGAACTCAACGAAAATCGCGTTTAACGACGCACGAGACAGCCAAGGAAAGTACGCGGGGATAGCATACAGCCGATTCTCGCAGTGAACTACAGCAAACACATATGTATCCCGAACATTACGCCACTGGTTGCTGCCGCTTTGTATTGTACTGTACAGAGGCGAGGTCGCGCAAGCGTCTGGCATTTCGAACGTTCGCTTGCGCTTCTGTGATTGGTTGATGCAGCGCTCTCAGTCGGGACGTCGACGCACGAAAGCAAACTGAACACAGCAGCACTGCGGTTTGCCGTTTACGCTGTAGTACGGAAATGCCGTATACCGTCGTGGCCAGCACGTGGCTACATTAATCCGCCACTGCAATCATTGTAAGCCGCTAATCATGTCACGGTGCGTATCGAGCTACTCGAGTAGATAGAGCATTCTCAGATCGTAGTGAGCTTATGCAGACCTCACTTGAGCATTCATCCTTAGCACCCATGAATGCTATAATTTGGGGTCTTTCAAACCAGGTGTAATGGGCAAACGTCGCCAGTGAAGACCTAAGAACGCCCTTCGAGGGTTCTAGACAAGTGCGTTGACCTCTAGACGCATTATAGGCGTGCGGAGGGAGGGAGAAGGAAAAGGTGCCCCCATTCGTCACCTAATAGGAGGGACGACGCTAATTCTGCCCCACACATTGAAATAATGGGGATGGCGAGGGAGGGCGTGCTGCAACGAACCTTCACCCCACTAAGATTGTGCGTGAGCATGTCGCTTATGTCTGTACGTGAGAGCCAAAGCGAACCATGGGAAAACGAGACGATCGCACCATTTCAATCCTGGTAAAGTGAAGCATAACATGCTTTCTATATAGCATGCTCGCCATACCACTTGCAAGTGCTATTGAATGTTGCAAGTGCAGCAGTCAGCTATTGCGAAATAGCAGAGTAATGTATCGTAACCACCGGAGACACTACACCATAACACTTAAGGAGAGGTTCACAAGTGAGATGATCGCCGAGGCAATTAGCCTGACGCAACAGGTGCATCAACGAAAACTCGGCGTTGTGTAAAATATAGGCGTGCAGCCCTAATGTTGCTGCAATAAACTCTTATCTAAGGACTTTGACAAAAGGAACAAAAAAAAAAACATATGACGTGGACTGACACAAAAGAACTTCTCTGGTGTCCACGATTCTGTGAGTTACCTTCCTGTCTTGGCAACTAGCTCTGCTGTCCACCTATTTAGATAAGCACGATGTCGACAAGAAGGCCCACAAGAAAACGCTAAGCGGCATGCGAACGAGAACACAGGGAATTACAGTTTCGTCGCTTGCTGTGCTCTTGAATAATGGCCGCTGGCTGCGCGGTTCGCTTAAACACGTTGTACAGACCCAGAGGTGGCCGTCCCCCTTTAATCACCGTCCACCGTGGCGCCCCCTATCTTCTGCGGCGAGGACGATGGAGCGGGAAAAGTGGGCCGAACAAGCGCGTGCACATGTGGGCCGGCGGTGAACGAGAGGCGAACCGAAACGTCCACAGCGCCACTTGCGGACGCAGCGAGCCGTGTGGCATATTAACGCGAGCGATGACAATGAAGGCGCCGCGGCGTCGATGTCAAGGCCCATTGGCTCCGCATATAGCGCGGACGTGTTGCTGCTGCTGCTGTGGAAGGTTTTTTATGTTACGTGCCGTTATGCGACGCGAGTGACACATCGGGCGATTGCGTCGACAGCCCATCAGCGCGGGACGAATAATAATAACATGGAGAGACGATGACACGGTTATAGACGTTGGTTTGATTATTAAGATAAAAGTCATATATGTATCATCTAACGCGAAGAGTGAACGCGTCGGCGTCCGTGGCGTTAACACAACACGAGTGCATGACAGAAATCATCTTCACGTGATGGCGTCACCACATGACGTCAGTAAGACGTCACAAATTGCCCAAATTTGTGACGTCGCACGATGACATCATCACACGACAGTCGTTTGGTGGGCCGATCACAGAGGCAGTGCAAAATCAGGGGACGTCGACTGAGAAGAAAAAGGAGGAGATGACTATTTCCTTCGATTCATCTTTCACCCTGCGAGTTTTTCTCTTCTTTTTATGTTTCTACTTTGA
Organism: Rhipicephalus microplus; assembly: GCF_043290135.1. NCBI lineage: Eukaryota > Metazoa > Arthropoda > Arachnida > Ixodida > Ixodidae > Rhipicephalus > Rhipicephalus microplus. The sequence continues at coordinate 12,456,000 of NC_134709.1, read as the reverse complement.
CGCCTCGAGATGGCTTAAAGGCGCGTCTTTTATTACTTATATTTAAATTATAGGGTTCTGCGTGCTAGAACAACGATACGAGGCGCGCCACCGTGGTGGACTTTGAATTAATTTCGACCACCTGCGATTATTTGACGTGCGCCTTGATATAGGTGAACGGGTGCTCTTGCATTTCGCCGTCACCAGATGGAGTTGCCGTGGTCGGGATTCGATTCTATGACCGCGAGCTTAGCAGCACAGACTATTAGCTGCCAAGCTACATCGGCGTGTAAAATTCTGCTGCAACCGTAAGGGAATATTCTGACAGGCGCGAGAGCGTGCAGCAGGAAAGGTATACATACTCGTATTATGAGAAATCGCTTATTTCGTGCAATGCAATGTTACTAAAGCGTTGTACAATACTTAGCTGGAGGCCCTATGCCAGAACTTTGTACTTTGTAGTGTGCGTATTTTCAATCGTTCGTGTAATGGTGCTGCGGCCAGCCGTCATCAAATTACGCCTCCGTGGGTAGCATCAGTGCATAAGATGTGTTCCCCTCCCCCCCCCCCCCCCGAAAACAATTCTGCCTACGCCTCCGCCAGGTGTATCGTGTAATTTACCACGAGTTCTACGGTGCCTAGACACAGCCAATCGACAAGACTCAGTGTAGTCGCATGACACACTCAATGCTTTTAGCGCACCGTGTGTTCATTAGGAATCATCGAAAGAAAAAGCATAACTACTTTCCAGTCCCTCCAGAAAATCCGCGCCGGTGAAAACTAGACCGTAATTGTATTAATGAGGACCACAAACATATAGGGAGGAGATGAGAAACGGTCATGTATTTTGACTGACACGAGTGCTGATGTAAGTTCTTTACCAGCATGAGTTCACGGCGTGACCTTCTATGGCATAGTCTACTGTATAAGGCGGTAGCCTGCTAGGACGACAAACGATCACTTGTTAAAACGTCGAGGACTCTAAACTGGCTAGACGATCTTCACCAGCCCGAGTCGCTGACAATGTAGTCGTCGGCTCTGCGCATGTAAGATTGTTTATTCCCCTCTTACTCTGAAATCGCAGAGTGAAGTGGAATTTAGTATTGCACCAATTTGGACTGAACACACGCCGCTTAGAAAGCAGAGCATGCTCGACAGAACCACGCTTGTACTGTCTTTCGCTGTAGAGATCAGTGAGTGACAGTTGTTGGCGAAGTCTTTAATGGTCTCGGCGTATCGGGACAGCGCACATCTTCTCCACCGGAGCACAAACTGTCGTTGTCGCTTACGTAGTATGCTACACACGAAGTCATACGCATAAAATCCCTTGCGATGTCATTCATCCCCGTGGCGCTACCATGGAAAGTTCTTACAACATTCACCACGGCAAGATAGGTAAACACCCCGTCGGTCTCATAATCCTGCGCTGATCCTTACATCGCTTGAGCTATCGCCCGCGGAATAGTCTCGCGTATAAAACCGTGCAGTTCAAAACATTGCTTTGGATTTGTCGTTCGCAGCTCGCGTAACTGGCCACGCTCGCTCGCATGCTTACGAGTGCGTCTCACGTTCACACCGGCGACGCCCATACATAAGAAGCGGTGCGCCGGCGATCCGCAGCGGAAACGGGAACGTGGGATCAGCGAACCCGTTTGGGATTATACAGCGACAACGGGAACACACAACGCTCGCTGTAATCGCACGCCCGACCTCTGGGTCTGCTTGCACGTACGAGGCGACAAGCGGTGTACCCGCTGCACTGCACTGCGCCCAGCTAAATGGGCAAACCTGCAGTGCGTCCGCCCTTGAGCCGAGACAGCACTGTCTCTCGTTTAGCGCTGTTATTCTGACGCAGACTGTGCGCTCGTTCGCGCGCACGGAGATTAAAAGCGGAGGTATGAATGGTAAGTCGGTTTGTATAGAGCCAATGTGCTCGCCTTGCAAGTATGAGGTGGCGCTGACAGGCAGTCTTGATTGATATGTGGGCTTTAACGTGCCAAAACCACGATATGATTATGAGAGACGCCGTAGTGGAGGGCTCCGGAAATTTCGACCACCTGGGGTTCATTGACGTGCGCCCTAATCTGAGCACACGGGCCTACAGCATTTCCGCCTCCATCGGAAATGCAGCCGCCGCAACCGGGATTCGATCGCGTGACCTGCAGGTCAGCAGCCGAGTACCTTAGCCACTAGATAACCGCGGCGGGGCACATGCACTCCTTTGCGGTTGTCATTGCGTAATAATTGTAGAGAGAGAGAGAGAGACGCGACGGCGGCCCATGAGAACGTGCCGTCCTCGCTACTCATTAAGCGCAGAACACTTTAGTGGTCAGGGCTGTCGTAGTCTCTTGGCGTAACGCAGGCAGAACCAGTTAAATATATACACACACAAAAAAGGCAGCAAGCGGGAAAAAGAAAGAGGAAAAAGAGAAAAATGGCCCCGTATCTGCATGTTACACCACGAATGTCGTCGAAAGACTTTAGTCGTGCGTCAGGAGAGTGTGAACAAAATGTTTATTTGATGTTCTGCGCAAGAAAATCGGTGAATGGTAATCTGGAGGCGCTGCGTTAGAGTGCCTCGAGCGTGCAGCGGAGGCGAACGAGCGCATCAAGTCACGCCACACGTGAGACATGAGCGCTATCTGATAGTTACCTTGGAAAACGAAGCAACGCGGCGTGCGCGCCCGTCTCCGAGCCTATAAGGTGTAGAACGTGAGGCGGCGGGTAGGTGCCACCACCGTGTCGTCTTAGCAAAGCGTTGGAAACACTTGCCTTTTCGTACAAGCGTTGCATCGTCAGCGCAGCGTGATAAGCGCTACGGCCCTTAGAATTACTTATGTACGCATTTTCTGGTAAAAATACACCCATGCATGTATTGATGTGTTGTTATGGTGTCTGAGATATGCGCAATATTTTTTAATTGAAAATCACACAAGTATGAACGCTAAATCTTGAGCAGTAAGTATTGGTGGGCGCTGCCGCTGGGGTCAGCCGTTTGGAGTATCGTTTGACGCCGTTTAGGGTATCGTTAAGGGCGGACAAACAGACAAATGTACACACAGATAGACCAAAATTTTTGCGTCGAAGGTCCCCAAGAAAGACTACCGTCTTCAACTATCGTCTTTAAAAAGGAAACAGTAAGTCGCGCGCGTGTCTTTCTAAGTGATATCCCGGTAGGATCGATCGCTTTATCTTCACACGTAAACCACAGATCGCCCTTACTGCAGCTCCTCAGTAGTAAAAAGGAAAAAACAAAAGAAAGAAAAAGAAATGCACGTAATTAACTACATACTATATTTGAGCATATATGATCGCTAACCGGGGGCTCACCTTCTAATCTTTCTTTGCGTTGTCGAGAGTGCAAGTGCGCGCCAAAATTACGCGAATGCGCAGTTTTGTACCGGCACAGCAATGAAGGTACGCGTCTGGTGATTGAAGCATGACATATCGATAGTAGCGGTATATATAGCGCATGCGCAAACCAACCGTCGATTATCTTGCCTCAACAGTTATCTTTCACGCAGACCCCCACGCATGCCAGATTGATAGGTTCGCATATTGCATGCTGCAGCCGTTGTGCGCACATTTATTAGTAGGCGTTTGTAGTGTCCCGACTTCGTTCTTGCGTCCGTGTTTGCACATCCTGTCTTCTTTTAGAGTCGGAATACGTTCCAGCTAGCTCATCTCTTTCTTATCCTAAGTAATTTGACAACTTCACGGCCATGCGAGCTTTTCGGAAGTGGCCACTTCCGAGCGTATGCACAAGAAGCGCGCCATTGCGCAACTTCCCTCGGAAGCTGCACTTCCCGGCGACCTACAGCGAACCCGGCCCGTTTGTGTCTGTCGAGTTCCGCTGACCACGACGGTCACGCGCTGGCCACAATGCAACGCCAGCGGCGCGTCTTTGTTCTTCACCGCCCCCCTCCCCCTTCCTCCACGTTCTCGCCCACCTTCGTAATACTAAAACCACGCGGCCCTATGCGCCACGACGGCGCAGCTCGCTGCCGCTATGCAGTAGGGTTGACAGGTGGGCTAGTTGGAACAAATTCATAATGGAATAATTGGAAGCGCAAACCAACGGGACACAAGAGAAGAGACAAACAAGCGCAGACTGAAACTCCGTTTATTCAGAGAAGAAGTTATATACCAGAAAGATGAGAAAGGGAAACAACTGGGGAGAAGGTTCCACCTTGATCAGGTGTCGTCCAGAAACGATATTTCACAATCTAACAGTGATATAGACGGTGAACTAACACAACTATCAATATTCTTTTTAATAAAAAAAGGCTTCCGCAATCTCTAGTTTTCGTGTTATGATGGCTGTATAAGATAGATGTGCGCGAAAAATCAGGTACGCAGCCACACTTTTTGCATTGGGCGGACAAATGTAAACCCGGGGCTGATTTCAGCGCGTTGTAGTGTTCTCGCAGGCGAATATTCAAGCAGCGCCGCTAATCGTCTGCTAATCCGCTGATCGTCCGCTGCCGCTAATCGTCCTGCTGCCCGGCGCGAAGTCGCCGGTTCGACTCCCTACTACAGCATGTGTTACAGCTCGTGTTGTCAGGGAGATACTAAGCCGGCGAAATTCTGGGGCGCATCAAAAGAACGATAAGCCATACCAACTGGCCTCCGTCTAATTCTTCTGGTCACCGAACAATAATTGCTATCCATCTAGCGCGTATATTTGCTTTCCTTCCCGCTACGCACCCGATGCCTCACTGTCAAAACAGCGCAAGCTTGTTCGCGAGCTAAGTGCACCGAAAGAGCAGCGACAACATCGAGATACTGCACGCAAGCGATAGGACGATTATTGTCTGACAACATGATAAGGCAGGACCGGCGAATGTTTGACCAAACTTTCTCGCCACTCGCCTATGCCGCCTCCCTTCACTCTAAGCCAAAAGGGAGCAACAGGGGTATAGGGGTTGCTCCTTTCAGGGAGCAATTGCATTGCCACTCCCATTACTCCCCTAAAAGAAGTAACTGCAGAGGAAGGAACCGTTGCTCTCCTTTCAGTTCCTCCTTCGGGGGATTAACAGTTACTCCCTCCAGTTCCTCCCTGCGGACCAACAGTTACTCCCACCAGCTGCTCCCTGCGGACCAACCATTACTCCCACCAGTTGCTCTTCTAAGAGCAACAGTTACTCCTTACCGTTCCTCCCACGTGTTCGCAGTTACTCTCTGAAAACCAACTGCACATGCTTCCAGTTACTCCTTGGGGAAATGACTATTTATCTCGAGTATGCCTGTCACACGCTTAATACATGGCGAGAGCTCCTTGGAAGAGCACTGCTTGGGTGCTTCTAACACAAAAAGTGGACAATATTGAAAGGAAAATAAATGCTTTATTGTTCTTTTTATGAGGCAGGACCGGCGAATGTTTGACCAAACTTTCTCGCCACTCGCCTATGCCGCCTGCCTCCCTTGGCTGACGGAGCCCTGCACGGCATTACGGGTGCGGTGTGTAGATTCAGATGGCTCCCTCAATCCTTTCAGCAACTGCAGGTAGCTGAACGGAGCGTGTGCAGTCAACGGGGGCCATCGGCCTTCCCGTGTTGACTTCCGGAGCGGCGCCCACAGTGGCCGGCTGTTTCATTGTGCGGAGAACAAACACGCGGCCAGCGTTACCGCCTCGCATGCCCTTCCTGTGGCAGTGGACGCTGTTGCAACTTCCAGCGGAGTGTAGAGAGAGCCTCCTGCCTAGTTTCGTTTGCCTGTTTTACGGAGTGGTTTGAGTGCACACATGTTGGGATGTTAACCTTTGTGGTTTGTACCTTTAACAACAAAACGAACAGCGTTATGGTAGACCCATACGCATGAAAACGCTTGCTTTGGTACGTATATACGATGTAGATTGCGCTATATCACAAAAAGAAATAGATTTTCTTCAGAACGTGAGCACACGTGTTGTTCATGGTGCGTTGTGGCGATGATTACGTAGTTGTTAGGTGGATTCTGTTTTCTTTGTTTTGTATTTTTTCTCTTTTTTTTTGTCAGATACTGCCCAAGTATATATTGTGCGGTTCTAGCAAATAAATCTTGTTGTAAGTCAGTGCCGCTGTCTGTCTCCTTATTTCTTTTGTCCCTCGTTATTAGCCCTGTTTTTTATGTGAATGATGTCTCATTATTTTTTTATTAATTTACATCGCGATATATAAAAACAAGAAAGCATCGACCCAAGATGGCGGCGCGCAGACGTATTGACTTCACTGAACCGGGCCGCCATGTTGGAGCACTGTGTAGAATCGAGGGATGTGGCGTTTGCAATATGTCGCATTCATAAGCGTGCGCATGGTGAGGCAGGGGGGGGGGGGGGAAGGGAGCGGCTGTCCTCTGGTCACTAAGAGGGGTGCGCGAAGACCGCCCCATTTATTGAGATAATAGGGGAGGGAGACGTTGAGACTCAGGGGGCACATAATAGAGAGGAAGGCGCTGCGATAAACTTCGCCACCCCCACCCCCACCCCCCGAAAGGGAGTACTGTGCACGCCAATGGTTACACTGATGTTACATCGAAACATCAAAACGTCACACGCGGGTCCTTTTGTAATTCACGGGTGCACACATAGCGTTCCCGCCACGTCGTTGTCACATAAAAGAGGCTTGACCGAAACTCGATTGTCATCAAAGCCGCCATTGTGGAGTACGTTCACAAGCTGCGTGAAACGCCATCGCATGCAGGTTGATTGTATATGTATATATTTTTTTCGTTTCCGTCTTAATTACCCATTGTTGTTAAGGTTTAACGTCCCAAAACCACCGCATGACTATTTCCGGGCTCCGGGAACTTCGACCACCTGGAGCTGTTTAACGGGCGCCTAAATCCAAGCACACGAGCCTGGAGCATTTTCGCCTTCATTGGAGATGCAGCCGTCGCGGGAGTCGATCCCTTGACCTTCGGGCCAGAAGCCAAGCGCACCCTAGCCACTGATCCACCGAGGCGAACAAACGAATTAAGGTAATCGTGAACTTACAGCGCAACACCAGAAAAAAATACAGGACAGGGAAGGAGCAAAAGAGAAAGAAAAGACGGCGCTGTTTTTTTCTGGTGTTGCGCTGTAAGTAAGTTCACGATGGATCCTAACCAACTGGCCCAACTTACCGTCTTACTGGAATTCAAGTAAACCTGCTATTATTGCGCGGTAATTGTACAAACAACACCATTGCGCGTGCCTGTCGAAACACGGTACATGTCGGTAACAAATACCGACTTCCGACTGGCTGTGCCCTCGCGATCTCCGACGTCAGCGTAGCTCTAGCCGACTGGGCTGGCCCTACGCCATTTCCTGACGCCAATCTTCGACGGCAGCGTAGCTCTGGCCTACTGGACTTGCCCTACGCCATCTCCTGACGCCGATCTTCGACGACAGCGTAGCTCTGGCCTACTGGACTTGCCCTACGCCATCTCCTGACGCCGATCTTCGACGACAGCGTAGCTCTGGCCTACTGGACTTGCCCTACGCCATCTCCTGACGCCGATATTCGACGACAGCTTGGCTCTGGCCTACTGGACTTGCCCTATACGCCATCTCCTGACGCCGACAAGAGCTCTCGCCAGTGGTGCCCCGTCCTCGGACTCCTGTAACCGTGTCCATCTTTCCAGTCTTCTCCTTACTTCCGTCGTTTGCTGTCCCTGCGCCTCGCTTTCTCCTTCCTCTCTCTCTACATATACCTTTTAATCCTATCCTTTTAATCCCTCCTTATACCCCCATACCTTGTGAGCTACTGCTGAGGTGTCGCACCTGATGCAGACAGTTACGGAGCTCACTTTTCTCTTCTCTTCACTTAAAATCACTTTTCAAAAAGCTATCGACACATACAGCTACGATATCGCCGAGTTGAAGGTGGAGTTATATTGCATGCTAAATGAAGCGTTAATAGCAACTCAAATCCATGTCGAAGGAACCGCAGAAGCGTCTGTCACGTCTCCTCTCGATTCTTTCCTCCCTTACCTGTCCAACAACCGAACTCGGGTAATAGAATGGGAGGCGTTGCCCATGTCGTACCAGATAATCGCCTTCCTGAAAAGACGACAGGACGCCGAGGCGTCATTCATCTATCACTTCACCTGCCAAATCCACGGTGGCCGCACTCGGGCCAATGCAAACGGCAAAAAAAAAAAAAAGGCCCCCAGACAAACGAGACTTGTTCGAGCACAAAAAGAAAAGAACAAGGAGAAAAGGAAGAGCGCGTAAACCAGGTCAGCTGTTCAGGCGCGAACAGGCGTCTATACAGCAAACGAGAACATTTTTTTTTTCTTAATTTTATACGCTGTCTCATTTTCACCTATAGTCGTGCAGTCTATAGCCGCTACGCGGAAGAACCAGAAGCGGGCGTAATACAGCTGTAGGGCAGTGCGCCAGAAAGTGATAGCTGACGTGACGGATGCCTGCCCCGAAAATAACAAAGACGGATGCAAAGCCCTTTTCGTTCGGCATCGACTTGACTGAACGGGCGCTTGACGATGTCGGCGTCTCAATTCTCGCCGCGTCGTGATTCGCTTCCCGATTTCTGGTCGTAAGTGCGGTGGTACAGTTTAGAGATGTGTCGATCACACCTTCCGCGCCGTCGCTTTAATGAAAGATCGCCGGAAACTCCTCCCATGAGCATCGATAAGATGTAGACAGAGGGAAGTTGGGACATGATGACTTTAAAGAGGGTCAGCAGCTCGACTGGTGCGGGCGGGGAGTATGGAGGACGGAGGGCATTCCGCACTGAAAACATCTCTCTAAATTACGTTAGATTACGATAGATAGATAGATAGATAGATAGATAGATAGATAGATAGATAGATAGATAGATAGATAGATAGATAGATAGATAGATAGATAGATAGATAGATAGATAGATAGATAGATAGATAGATAGATAGATAGATAGATAGATAGATAGATAGATAGATAGATAGATAGATAGATAGATAGATAGATAGATAGATAGATAGATAGATAGATAGATAGATAGATAGATAGATAGATAGATAGATAGATAGATAGATAGATAGATAGATAGATAGATAGATAGATAGATAGATAGATAGATAGATAGATAGATAGATCGATCGATCGATCGATCGATCTAGGGCTTTAACACCGTGAACAGAAAGAAAGAACCGTAGTAGCCTCTTTAATGAAGGCAGAAGGCGAAACTTTTCCAGTGCTTATCTAACACGACCGTGTCACGAAGCTGCGACCAGAACGCAGAGACATCGTGGAAAGTGGGCGAACGACACAGGGAGAATCGTTAATGCAGTAATGAACATAGTTTTCGGGGATGACACCCGAAGGGTACGTCGCTAATGTTATAGGTTTCTTGTTGTCCAGGGCTCCTCTGGCTATTATATAGATCCAGCCTATTCAGACGACCCGTCCATCTGCAAAGAGGACGGCGAACGATAGGCAGACGCTCACAAGCTACGTCATTCGACCAGACATGCTGGCCGTCTAGACACGCGAGCTTTAATGCGCGCCGTTCATTTGTCAAGTCCTTGCACGCACGCGATGCGGCAGAAGGCGCGGTCTCACGCACACGCACATATGCAGATCAGTGGCGCTACAGGGTCCAGTCTGCTTTGCTCTCGAGTGGCCTTGCACCGTTGTCGGGAATGGCCCTCAGCCGGCATCCATCAGTTGAGCTAATCCGGCAGTACACGCCTCAACTATCGCGGACTCCGTGACGTAACACGACCTCCTACGCCTTTCACGTCTGCACGGCCTTTGGCGGCGCGGGCATCCGATCGTTCGTCCTGGCGATCGTCTGCAAACGATCGTCTGCAAACGATACAGACGGAGCTCGAGGCTTCGCTGAAGTCAGCTTTAGAAAAGAATTAAGGCCGCGTTCACTCTTGACACGCGGCCGCGACTCGCTGACGTAATCGTCCTAATGAGCCTGGCGAAACACTGTCGGCTGTGGGTGTGCGTGCTGTATATGCCTAATTGGCACACTGCATCAATGAAAAGCCTATAGCCATCGTCGTAACCATATAGCACATGAAAATGCACAAAATTTGTTAAACTGACCACCATTGGCATGTAGGAGGTCTAGCTAGTACTGAGTCTAATTAAGTATGCATTTACGTGAACAAATTGGGTTAAAAGCTGAAATTTATAAGTGCACTTCAATGAAAAAAAGAACAAACAGTAAAAAATACAGAATATAAACATTTACACGAGTAATTGCAATGTCGTATAATTGTTACGTGCATTAAATTGATCTGAGTTGTACAACAGAAATAAATACAGCAACATCGGCTGATAACATCTATAACATAAAAACAGCAATAGATCAATCATGCTAAAGTACTACGCGAAGAAACTTCGAGTGACACGAGCATTAAAGCAGCTGGTGACATGAGAACACTGGCAGGCGTTTTAGGATCATAATCATATGTACAAAGGCTGATTTAGCAAAAAGTCAACGAGTGTCTGGCTAACACTAAGGATATCACAGGCAAGGCACTCGTATTCCACTCCAATCGTTTCCGATTGACACTTAAGTCACTTGATGCCTTCTTGATTCATACTACATGTGCTCCCTGGATTCACTTTCGATTCATTTTCATGTAATTTGATTCACTTTAAGTTTACTTTGACTTATTGATGGAAAGAAGACTATAGCTATCATTGGGCCTACACCTTAATGCTCCTCCTGCCCCGCCGCGGTGGTCTAGTGACTAGTGGCTGCATGCTGACCCGCAGGTCGCGGGATCGAATCCTGGCTTCGGCGGCTGCATTTCTGATGGAGGCGTCAATGTTGTAGGCACATGTACTCAGATTTGGGTGCACGTTAAAGAACCCCTTCGGGTGGTCGAAGTTTCCGGAGCCCTCCACTATATGGCGTCTCTCATAATCACATGGTGGTTTTGGGGCGTTAAAGCCCACATATCAATCATTAACGTTCCTTTTGTTTCACGGCCTGGAACTATATAAGCAGACAGGAACATCCTGAATTTCTTATGCGATACCTTCGTAATATACTTCACATATGCAGGAAGTTTCGCGTGCTCGTGCGTGTGTGCTCATCAGCACGGAAGCTAACCCGCTTGCAGCGCAGCATACAGCTTCGAAGCTGAGCGTGGTGGTGACGGTCCCCGCGTCCCACGCAGAGAGCGTCGGATGCTCGAGCAACGTATACCGACCCGGCATATGTAGCACATTGTCGAAAGCTTCAGAGGCGTCGGCGCCGTCACGGCGTGTCCGTCAATCGCCGCGCCTGCGCTGGCACCGATCAAGCACAGCAGGCGAGCATGGCTCACGCTGAAAAGAAGAAGGCGCAACAGAATCGAAAGTTGGGCTAGTTGGATATGCATGGTATAACTATCAGTTAAAGCGCACGAAAACAGACAGGAAGAGAGGACAAGCGCTTTCCTGTCTGTTTTCGTGCGCTTTAACTGATAGTTATACCAAAGAAGGCGCGTAGACTCAAACCGGGGAAACCTAAGCTTCATAATGGAATATCTGGAAGCGCAAACCAACGGGACACAAGAGAAGAGACAAGCCAACTAGCCCGCCTCTCAGCCCTTCTGCGAAACCTAAGCGTAGGGCCACTTTTTATTTCCTTGTCGAGAATAATGAGAGGCTTTTAGATACCCATCAGAGAGCAGTTGTACCGCTTCGCATCAAGTTTTGTTGCCTTCAAGATAAGTGTTTAGGTTGTAGGCTGGCCGTCCATAGGCGTGTGTAGGGGTGTTCATTAGAAGAAGGGTGGAAGGGGCAATGGTTTCAACTGTTTCAGGTTTCAACTAATGTTCCTCACGTTATCTGGCGAATCCTATGGGGTAGGGTTCATTCGGTGCAATGACTTCGTGCCTGCGGTAATTAGACATCTCGAAGGTATCGAAGGCCACGCTGCATTCTCGTGCGCTTTCGAGGCTTGGCGCGCCACACTGAGTAGAGACGACTTGCGAGGATGTACACACATTCGTACGCGCTATTGGACGCACACTGTGTGCAGCCGTGGCCGCAAGCGCGAACCCTTAAGCAATGCCACCTAAAAAAAAAGTTCGTTCAAGAGGGCGCTGCCTTAAGGCGCAATATCCACAAGAACGGAACTTGTATTGCAGCAGAGCTGTTATGGGTCGAGGTTCTCTGTGTGTCGTAGGCAAACAATCATCATCATCATTAACCGGCAAACACTCAGTCATTGTCCCAAGAGCTTGGTACGGATGGTTACAAAGAGTAGCCAGAACTTGCCCGCCAGCCGTGCAGTGAAGTTTCCTTGCGCGACTTAATGCAACCAGCACTAATGTTTTGAAAGTTCATTGGACTAAAGGCCAAGGAAGAACAAGATGCATTGCGCATTGGACAAATTGAGCCTTTCATAATCGCTGTGTCTTTCCGTCACATCAGTGCGCTGCGTACGACTGCAGACGACCGCTTCCGTGAAGGCACTACGATGTTGGTCGGCTCGTTCCCCCCGCCACGTTCTATAGGACCAACGTCTCAGGTATTAGTTATAACTTTGCTCGAAATGGGCACCAGCAAAAAGAAATTGCGCACACATTTCGAGCATCCGATTTGCCTCTTATGTAGAAATTTAATATAACTTATCTCAATATAATTACCTTCTAATTTGCACGCTAATTACAAACAATTACAACGCAGCGTTATTACTTCATCTTATCTCTTGGACTGTAATATCGAGTGCATCGGAATCGTGTAGTGCCCATTTGACACATTCGCAGACAGTCCGTCACGATTCGTGCCTAAAAGGGGGGGGGGGGTGAAACCACGCTCTGAACGCGTTGTTCAGTGACTTTCAAGGCCGGTCGAACGTGGACCGCGCGCTGACATTCTCGCATTCGGACAATGGAACGGTCACCGCCTTGTCGACCCGCAAGCACACTCCGTCTCACTCTGATCGTTGCTCCGATAGAAAGTGACGTCCACGCGGCTGAACGATCGTCAAGAGGGCGCCGCTTCCTGACACTTCTTGACAAGTGGAAGGTTTTTTTCTTCGAAGCATCAACAGGCGCGCCAACGGGTTATCACAGTATTACGAGCTATACATAAGGGCACCGAATAGGCTGGTGGGCGCAAATGGATTATCCCTCTGCGTCACGAGCAGCGTGCAAGGACAGAATTCAGACTCGAAGGACAGCTGGCGGGCGTTCTTGGCGTGCTCGCGACGTATAAACGCCTCTAACAAGCAATGCCAATACAGCATAGAAGCCTCGTATCATCAGTCATATCAGCCCACCAAGCTTATAAAACAGGCTATTAGGCTTTGCTACAATCCCAACTATATAATCTTCTGTGCACGAACTCGCAGGTCTATAGTAACTGAAGTACACACTATCAACTGCACTCCAGATCTGAGTGCGTATACCAGGCGCAAAATGTAGTAAATAAACAACACACACGAGCTTGTTTACTTTGCCTGAATGTTCCCAGTAACTGGAATTATTCATCTGTTAATTCCGTGGTGTTGTTTTGTCAAAGTCTTCCTGTGTTTTGGTGTTGCTTCTGCTCTGTGACGAAATTTCCCGTGTACATGCTGTTTACCATGCATGCACTTATTTCTATTGGGGCTTTTGAATTTCCTGTTATATTTTTTTTTACTTCCGTAGTCCCATCTTCTACTACGGTATAATTTTTTTTTATCGTTTGCCACGTGTTATACTGACGAGAAGGTCGCGGGATCGAATGCCGCCGCAACGGCCACAATTATTTAGATGGAGGCGAAACGCTATAAATGTCCATGAACTTAGATTTAGGTACACATTAAATGGCAGCACGTGACCGAAATTTCCGGATTTTCAGATGCTAGTAATTACTGGGGTTTCACGCCCCCGAGCTATACGATATGACCACGAGATAGAGGCGCCGTATATAGTGGAGGGCTCCAGAAACTTTGACCATGCATCTGGTGTTCTTTCATGTGCATCTATGTCCAAGTAAACAGGCCTCTATAGCATATAGACTGTTGAAATACGGACAGGATGCGATGCCGTGACCTTCGAGTCAGCAGACAAGCATCATAACCCCTAAAACACTGCGGCGGGCGCGGAAGCTCGGCCTCTCCTCATAACGCCATCACAGAAATCTAAATGCGGTATCCAGGAACGGCACTTGTTTACGGATGCGATGAGAACTTTTCGGTGCCAAAAATCGCCGGGTTGGCCGAGACCCCCCTTTTCTTTTTCATTACTTGCAACGCATTTCGCGGCGAACCTTAAATAGCCCCCTGCAGCTCACAAACCAAGCGCAAACTTCAAATGCGAGCTGGGATAATATTAATACCTCCCGCTGGCCCGGGTTCAAATCTAAATGTACTCAACAGCGGCCAAGAAATGAACGGGCCCAATATTCGGGCCACCTCACAATCTTGGCCACGGAAACAGCGAGCGCGTCTTAATTGTTTGCTCGCCCCGCCGTGGTGGTCTAGTGACTATAAGGTACTCGGCTGCTGACCCGCAGGTCGCGGGTTCGAATCCCGGCTGTGGCGGCTGCATTTCCGATGGAGGCGGAAATGTTGTAGGCCCGTGTGCTCAGATTTGGGTGCACGTTAAAGAACCCCAGGTGGTCTAAATTTCCGGAGCTCTCCACTACGGCGTCTCTCATAATCATATGGTGGTTCCGAAATCATTGATTGCATTCTGGGTCAACATTGCCAAGTAGCTGGAGAGACAGCTGGTGTCCTCAATGAATGACCTGACCTGCCAATATGGGTATTGGCCACCGACAACAAAGCATTTGGTTTTTCGCATTCGTATAACGTTAAATCTACCGCCCCTGCTTTTCATTGAAAAAAAAAAAGTGGAATCTGTCGCACGCACCCTTTTTGTTTATTTTTTTTTCAAAAGCTCGAAATCCTTTATCACTGCTCCTTCTGTTGGCCGACCGGAAGCAGCGCCGGCACCGATTTGACAGCTTCTGCGGAAGTATAAGTGAACTCACGACACAATGTACCTTTCACACACGCGGACTTCGGCGATCCACAAACTTAACGGCAACAGCCACGATTCCGCCCGTCAACCGACTATAACGATTGCGCCGGGCGTCGTGCCAGTGCCGTGCGCGCCCACTATTGTCGTCGAAAGACCTCTTTATTTCTTCCTGCTAAGCCTAATGGCTACGGCGTGGTCGAGGTGACCACGCCCCCGTTATTTCACTCTGCAAGAAGCCACAGAGAAAACTGTACAGCAAGGTTGTGCAATATTGCGCGGCCGCGGAATTACCGACATCATTTACGCGCTTTCTGAATTTCACAACAGTGCATAAGAAAGCAGGGTCTAATAAAATGAAATAATCAAAAGGTGTCATACAACGCCCGAGCTGATGAAACGAACAGAGAGAGAAAATTTATTGACAGAAAGGTCGGCCTGAGGTATACAGTTTGCTCTGGCCTGACGCTACTCCAAACTTGGAAAGGGTGACCGAGGAGCGACAGAGCGACGAATGACGATGGTGAAATAAAGAGATGAGACTACGGTCTTGTTAAGCTGGAATAACTCTAAAAACGTCCTTTCGATAAAGTTGAAAGGACTTAATGTGGACGAAAAATCACCCTTTCTGTCGGTGGCATCTGAACCCGAAACCTTCCAATCCGCACCTGCAACATTTCGGCGGAAAGGGTGATTTACTGTCCACGTTAATTCCTTCAGACCTAATCGAATATCTTTACACGACAGTTACAGGAAAACCCCTTTGCTATACTTGGTCTATTCGTTTGTTCGTTTCATTAGTTAATTTTGTACGAAAGACGACTTTGTACGAAAGACGACTTTGTACGAAAGACGATTTTGTAAAAAGACGACCACAAAAGGGTCACGGAGACAAGTTAAGCGCCCGTACTGTCTATTTGTCTTTTCTGCAGTACTATTCTGTTTTTCGCTGTCTCCTATTATTATTAATATACACGCACAGAATAGCCCAAGAACTGACGTAGCGCGTAGAATATGAGAGACACAGGACAAGGGAAGGGGCAGAGGAAAACGCTTAGGAAGCGTACATATATATGAAACAGATGAAAAACCCTCAATTGCCATCATGCGCTGGTCAAGAAACTTCAGTCCTTGCAGAAAGCCCCCCCCCCCCCCCTCATGTTGAGCCAGTAAGGCCTCAGAAGCTTGCCGTAGTGCCTTATCTACATGAAATATCCCACATCTTGAAAAAGTTTGGGGAGTGGGCCAATGTAAAGGTGGTCTTTTCTGCCCCGAAAAAGCTCTCGTACTTGTGTATGAAGGTTGTTTCACTCGCAAAACCAGGATGTTCTAAAAAGCACATAACGCTGTTTGTCACGTGCGCAGAAAATGTAATCTATCAGATACATCTATCATGCGGCAAGCACTACACATAGGACAAACTGGCCGGCGTATTAATGACCGGCTCCGTGAACACGCTTTTAACGTGAGAAATGGTCGCGATGGTTTCAAGTTGGCACTGCATCGCAGCATGTGTGGCTGCAAATCACTTTTTCATGGTAGAGTGATTTCTGTTTTTATCTATACAGGTAGAAACAGAAATAAAGTGACAAGGTAGATTATTGAAGCAGAGAGGATTAATAGATTATGGCTGAACTGCGTTAGCACGTCTTCTCTCGGTCTTTGTAAAAAAGAATTGTCCTTCCTGAGGTTGTAAGTTTTTCGCACCATGGCAATTGAGGGTATTTCATCTGTTGTTTTTTTTTCGTGAGCGTATATGTACGCTGTTGGAAGTAAGCTCTCCCCTTTGTCCCTTCTTTTGTCCCGTGTCTTTCATATTGTACGCGCTACGCAATTAATTATGTCTTACCAACACGCCCAACTTCATGCTCTAGCCCAAGTACTACAGTATAGGTATATTTCTGCAATACAAGGACACCTCACAGGTCTTCGACGCATGGTGGTGTGGCCTTTAGTGCGCAAATAGCGGTATGCACTATGCAAAAACTCACCTGGCTTAGGGCACTTTTGTTCCCGAAAGAATGGTCCGCTGCGTAATGGTGTACCATGTTCTACTGCACGATCTAACTGCGTGGTCGTTATGATGTGGTACCATGACAGCTGAGCCATGCTCAGCAGCATTACATGCTTGCGAAAATGCTGTCAGTATAGCTTCCGCAACACTGCACCGATTTACCCAGCCGGAGCAGCTATAGCTGGTGCGCGCGCTGTTGTCATTTGTGGGCATTCACCGCACCAGTGGCATTGATGTGGCGCAATCGTGATCTCTTTGTGTCATTGTTAGCTGCAGCCGCACTGCCTCCCGTGTGCGCTGCGCTCACCTTTCTGATCTCTCTACTTCGGCGTTGTTTGAATCAAGGGGTGCACGATTTTTCAGTTTTCCGGTGAAATATACAATTCAACGCTCTTCGGTGGCAGTATTCAGCTGTCTACAAATTACGGCAACACCGTACAGAGTTTTCCGCAGTTTGCGTAGCAGGACCTCCGACTATATGTTTACTTGACCTCCTTTTTTTCTTTGTTCCTCATAAAAGATTAGAAAAATGTTAGCATCAGGCGATGATGCTGGCTATCAGGCTGCACAAGAGAGCAATAATATCACTGGTAACTGCTCATTTATAAGCAAGTCTCAGGGCAACATAGATCACAGACGCCGTTGAAGTCCTTTAGCACACAGATTGAATTCTTGATTTTAAATGTTTTTTCAGCACACACTTGAAATGTTTCCTATACACTTACGGAGCTCAAGTATTAGCGTGTTCACGTTTTTTGCTAGAATCTAATGACGCCACTGTTTTTCTTTTCATACTTGTTGCAGTTGGAGGCCCAATTCATCAACCAAGTCGTTGCCAAAGTAGAGAAACTACTCATGGTCGGGTCGGGGAATACAGGTGAGGACAGCGTTGCACTTGGCGCGTTCGTCATCTTTATGCAGGTACAGAATCACCACTGTGAGTCGAACAGGTTGAAAGTAGAATCCGTGCCACTTAGAGCTGCAACCGTGATGACATAAGAAACTTTAACACTTACAAGGCCTTTCTCTTTGTAGCAGACATTGGAAAACGACTTGAACTGTACGAGTCGTGGTGAAGGACGCTGACCGCAGTACTGGAAACCAGACGGAAGCCGCAGATTTCGGCCTCTGAGAATGCTGGGGAAGGTTTATGAGCACCGTGGACTTGGCTAATTAGTAATTATTAATTTGGTTACAGCGCAAAAAAGGCAAAAGCTATAAAGGCGAAGGCGCCTCCATGACGGGTCTTGTTCACGCTGTCGCAAAAATAACGTTTATGTCGAAAGTGGGCGGAAAGGAGGTGGGAGGTATCGTTGGACTGGCCAGTGCAGGAACGGTCTATAGCGAAGCCAACTATACCATCACATGGAAACCTCGACAGCCGGCTGTTAACCTGTCTCTTCCCACGTGCCATACCACAGACGCAGCTCTGCCGGCAGGCCCTTGTCTTTGGGGGGGGGGGGGGGGGGGACTCGTGTTGCATTGCGGCTGGGAAAAGAAGGGGCGGTGGAGATTGTGTAGCTTGTGTAGGGGCACTTGCTTGTGTGGCTTGAGGGGGGGGGGGGGGGGGCAACTGCCCCTTATGCACACCCTTGCCGACGTCTATGTGCTTTGCCATGCTTCCTTTTTTCTACTTCTTTTCCTCCAGCGTGTTCTTGTGCAGAAACACAGGGGTTTGCCCACTTCAGAGGTTACAGCGAACCAATCATCGTCGTTACAGAATCGCTACAGTACGAGGTGTTCGAGCCCCACGTGGACCTCAGGCCCGCGACGCGCAAGCGCCGTCGGAAAAGGCGGCGACGGCGGCGACATCTGGAGGAAGGCAGCGGCGGCGACAGTGCTGACCTGAGCCTCGAGCTGCCCGCTTTTGGACAGACGCTGAGGCTGGATCTCGGACAGGTATTACGTCTGCATACACTTGAGGAAGAATCGAGGAAGAATTTAAGTTGCGCAAACAAGGTCACGAGTACTGACGTGTTGCGCAAAATACAAAGGAAAGTGCAGACAAGGCAGTGCGCTCTGGCCTGTCATACCGTTTTTTTTTTTAGCTTGCGCAACACGTTAATAGCTCATTATCAAGCAGGCAGTATGTATGGTGGACGCAAGTGAACTACATAACACGAACGCAGACTATTAGCTGAGAGGTATCAATGTGGCAAATACTGGATTTTCTTTCGCGATGAATCCCTGCCACTCAAGTCAAGCAACCTTTTGTAGCTTTAAAAAGTTTTCTTTAAATGCGTGTGATTTAAATTGTGTACGTTCATTACAACGTAGCTCCTCTATCTTTCAGTAATGCACCTGTAGCATGAGGGGGGAGGGGGGGGGACGTTTATGCTGAACGCTCTACGTCTGATTTCCGGTTGTGTATAAAGTTCGAATAGAGACCGTGTGCGGCCATTATTCACGAGACGTTTTGAAATCCTATATAACCTGTCACCGCGGCTCGAAAACGTGCGAATTACACTCAAAGCGAATTACACTCAAATTGCAGAACAGAACTACACAAGACATCGAAACATAACATGCGGACGATACAACGTACATATGACACGCTTCGACAACTCAAAGTGCCATAGGAGTTTGAAACCAACAGTTATCATCCACGAACATGGCGTCCTAATTAGCAACGCCTCCTCGCCCCGTAGACCGAGGAGCTCATCTCGAGCCAGTTTCAAGTGGTGGAAGAAGGTGCCTCAAACAACAGCTCGGGGCGGCGCCGACGCAGAGACGTCACTTCCGGCGAGGACCTACCGGACGCCTCGTGCTTCTACCAGGGCCACGTGCGAGGGATCGCCCAGAGCAAGGCGGCGCTGTCCGTTTGTTCGGGCCTGGTAAGATCCTAATGCTTAGCCCATTCATTTTCGCCAAGGTATGCTCACTTCGAGTACTTAGGATATGTGCTGTCAATATAAAACGGATAATCTAAAATTTGTTGTGGGACAAGTCCTTTATCGCGGTGGAATATGATTCTACACCCACGTATTTCGTCGGCAGGAACACAAAATAGGCGATACCGCATGTTGCTGTTCAAGAGCCGCTGAACTCGCTCATGTACATACTTGTTTAATGAACGTACATATATGATATGGTCCTACAGTGCAAATGTAAGTGTGATGTTTGTGTTTATAGACCTAACTTCGAAGCCTTTTTTTTCTGTTTACAGGTTTCCATAAACCAAAAATCACGACATCACCGGATTTCACAGCTTGTTGAAATGAACGCAGCGTATAATCGTCAAAGCAGAACGATGTCTGCTTATCATGATTGTACAATCTTTTTTTTTGTTCCCACATTTGCTGTATTGTTTTCAGTAGCGACATCTAACAGTGGCCGCCCTTGTATACAACGGCGAACCTCAATTTATACTTGTCAGCCAGCGTTAATGGCTGTTGCCAGCCTGACAAGTCGACGTCTGGCGTACTTGCTTAAGCAACGTCAGTGCCTGTGTTGCCAATCATCATCACGTATACCGGCAGCCAAAGAGAGAGAGCTCGCAACGAGGAAGAAAAAAAAACGTGAATGTAGAGTTGGTCAAAGAATGACCGCGAAGATTTTCAGGGCTGTGACAGGCAGAGAGGCATACGTAAAAAGGGGGCGGGGGAATTTCACCTTATTTCGGGATTAGCATGACCTGGGAACTAGCCTGACCATGGGTAAAGGGTGCCAAAGATAATAAGAAAAATCAGAGTGCTCAGACGAGCAGATAGCCGTCAGTTTCGAATAATTACCAGCGCTTGTAGCGGCCCATTTCACTTCAAAAAGCGCATCAGTGATTTTGTTGCCTTGGGCATGCTATTGTTCTTTGTCGGCTAAGGTACCAGAATGTTTACTTTTGCGGACAGTCTACAATCTAAGTGGGTAATGCTATACGCTGGGCATATAGCTGACAGTTTAATGATGCACAGCATAGCGTAAAGTGAGCCGCATGGTATCGTAAAAACTGGAAAAAAAAGGCACGCTAGGCTGTTGGCCATTCTAGTGAATAATTATTCAGCTAGCTATATCAATATTTAGTTCTATTTCTTCGTAATGTACAAGAAAAAGAAGTACACTGCAGTTTTCTGCAGATCATCAGGGTTCATCAGGGGACATATTGCAATGTAAACTCGCGGCTTTTCCATCCCAGTGATTTAAGATATAGCAAAGTATTTGTTTTGTTTCATACTGGCTTTACTACTACTGAAGCCTTTTTTTTTTTGCGCATACAGTGCTGTAGACTCATAGTACTGTTTCATGCACTTAGTCATTGAGTTTATCCTCATTATAACAAAGTAAAATAGGGAACATAAATTAGTTCGTTATATCCGATATTTGTTGTAATGGTAAAAGTAAAGATCGGCTCTAACAAACCGGCAGTCTGGCTCGCGGGACAATAGTGGTCACAAAAACGCATGCACTACGCAGAACAAAATTTTCTGCAGCGCCTGCGCGTGAGACGACCTTCTTTACTTGAGCACTATAAGTCGCCAGGAGTTTCTCTAAACAGCTCCTCAGAGCCCTGGAAAATGGCCGCGACAACCCCACTGAATATTTACGCTTCTTTTATAACCACATTGTAATCTAGTGTATTTTATGTCACAATTACATTTTAAACAAGAGTGTAGTTTTGAATCGATTTTCAATGTATACTGAAACCTCATTATAACAAAGTTGCATCTCACAAAAATAGGTTCTTTATATCCCAAAATTCGTTATATAGGTATATTCTTAAAATTATATCTATTACATTACTATGTTTCATTTACTTCGTTATAACCAATATTTCATTATAGTCGGTTCGTTATATCGTAGTTCAAGTATATTCTGCTTTTTATGTCCATTATATAGTTTTGAGCCAAGCGCAAACCAAAGAAGTTCTTAGTTATGGCCGATATCGCGGCGGCTGTCACGTTTTCGGTTTTGTTACAAACCGTAAGTCGCCGAAATTGAGAGTGACCAACTAAGGTTCATGCTTACAATGCGCTATAAACGATAATTCACTATGCCAGTTATAGAAATGTCTGAGTAGCATAAAGAGTAGCATAAAGAGCAAACTACAGTGCGCTCACTTTCATTTCGACCTCGCGACAGAGGGGCCTGGTGGAGCTTCCCGGCGCGACCTACTTCGTGTACCCCCTCTACGCCCTGGCCAGCAGCGGCCACAGGGCGGGCGTCAGCGCCGGAGCCACCAATTCCACGTCGACGCCGCACATCCTGGCCAGGGCGGACACACACAAACACCTGCGATGCGGCCACTGTAAGTGTCAGAACTCCGTTATGCAGTCCTTCGCTCAGAAGCTCAATAGGCACAAATAACCTTTATAGTGAAAAAAAAGCGACTTTCTTTAAAGAACGCCTTTTCTTCAAATAACTTGCTCTAAGGCTCGTTTTAGTACATTCTTTATTACCTTCTGCAAGCTTTCACTGTGTTATCACTTACAAACAAGACTGTTTGTAACTAAGTTTTGATCTCTTGTACGGGCCAAGGAACGAATAGGAGAGATTGATTGATTCGTGGGGTTTAACGTACGAATAGGAGAGAGGGGAAAGACAGAGGTGTTAACCATTCAGTTCCAAATAAGCGGTATGCTACACTACGCCGAGGAAAAAAACAAAGACAAAACAAACAGAGGGACAAGTTGAATAAGCATAAGGCTCCCTGGTTACGGCGAGTGGAGACCCTGTTCTAGGGCTCCTCGGGCAACTTCCGCTAGCCGGGCCGGGCCATGGGTCAACAATTTGCTTCCCATGCCCAATTTGGCAAGTCGTGCCGCGACGGCTGTGGCTGGGAATCAAACACCCAGTCACGTGACTGCCGGGGTAAAAATTCAACAGCTATGCGGCTAGAGCGAGTTGAAACTACCGTAGATCCTATAGCCATCTGTGCTGCATTAGTCGCTTGTTCGTGCTTATTTGTTTTACTTCGAAATTCCATTTAGTTTACACTTATTTCGCCTCTCACGTTACACAGTAATCCAGAACAACCTGACCCGACGGTACGCTCGTATTAGCGCATTTACTTGCTTTTTGTTGCGTACACTATGACCTTTATTTCAAAAAATACTGTACCGTTAATTCCCGCTGAATATGTTTTTCACTAGACTTTATGGCAAGATTGGATTGGATAAACTTTTATTTGGTCCTCCAAAACACAGATCACTGTGTTCCGGGCAGCTCCGACGTGGGGACTGAGATGCCAAGCTCCTCAGCCGCCTCGCGGGCTTGGTGGACAGCCCAGAGCTGATCTGCCAGTGGCGCCAAAAAAAAAAAGCACGGAAGAGGGGGGGCAGCCGCATCCCCCCACACCACACTTAAAAATATTTTCGCGTTCCCCTGCTATGCTGACCACCCGTCTAAGAGTTAGCATAGCCGAAATACAACGGATGAGCCTTCCGCTTCCCTGCAACACAGAATGTTTACTTCTGAGGACAGTTTACTTCGGGGGGCACTCTCCGCACCCCGAGAGAGGAGCCCCCGCTTCCCCCTCACTCACTTATAAAAATCCTGACGTCACCCCTGCTTCATGGCGATGCAGATCCATGTGCAAATGCGTTCTCGCGCCTTACAAAATGTATCGTTCTAAGCAACCGATATGAGTTTACCGGCAACCAAAGAGGCGCCTTCGCGCGCGTTACCGTAAAAGACACACGGTGCATTTATTGAAGTACTCCGAGATAAATAGCGACGCTGCGTGATTACGCAGAACATCACGGCGACGGCGATTGTTAACTTGCAGCCGCTTTGTAATTGTTGCCGCGATGAGAAAAACATCAGCCCTAAAATATTTTTGTTTTCTCTCGGGCAACTTAGCGGATTTTTATCTGGTAGTACGATGCTTGAGATTAGTGCAAGCGTTATTTTTCTATTTGCATCATCGCTTCAGCCAATAAAATTCGCAGCACCTGTGCTGTATAATCTTATACATGCTTTCTTTTTTTCTTCTCTACATCTCTCCCTAGAGGAGCCGGTAGGCCAACATTGCCAACAACTAATATGCCAGCGGTGCATTTGAGTGATAGCGTCTACTTGAAAAGACGGTGTTCCGGAAGTAGCAGTATAGTATCAAGAACGCAATGCATCTCTGCTTTGGGCTCACATATAATGTATCCGTCGCTTCTTTCTCCTTTATTGCGCGGGATAGGCGAGAGAAGTTCACGGCCGGACAACGGAACACGTTCTGTCCGAGTGCCCGCCGGAGACTGGAAGTCCCGACGGAGGAGGAACAGGGCAAGGAGAAGGGTGGGGGGACCTTCGCCGTCCGCCAACAGCGGCGGCCGCAGGAGAAACCCCAGGGACGGGGGCGAGGCCCTGGTAGAGACCGCGGTGTTCGTGGACCAGGCGCTGTACCAGGCCATGTCCAGGGCATTCCCGGGCGAGGACACCGACCGGGAACTGGTCACATACGTCCTGACCATCATGAACGCGGTACGTCACGAAGGTCTGCTCGCAACCCGACCAGTCCTTATTATACAGACGTCGCATGCAGAGGCACAGCTGCGGAAATTTCTTTAGCGGGTGGCGGGTGGAGTTTCACTAGTTTTGATGGATGTTCGTGTGTGTGTTTGTATGTGCGCGTGTCTGCATGCACAGGCAAAGGTGAAAGATTTGGAGGGGGGTTGAACCTCTACCCCCTTTTCTGACTACACTAATGGTCGCACAGAACGTGCCACTGGGTCTGGTGCAGACCCCTTCCATAAAGCTTAAAATAAGTTTTAAAAAGTATTTATTTGCGGAAGGTACCTATTTACGGAATATATATGTATACATGACACTGAGCTGATATGATAAATGCTACTTCCTTACGGCGAACATTCACCTGTCCACCTTCCAGGTACAAATGCTCTTCAAGCACGAATCGTTAGGGAAGAACATCGACGTGACTGTCGTCGAGCTGGAAGTATTGAAACTCCAACCCAGGGTAAGTCGCTGCTGTCTGATGTCCATTCGGCGCTGGTGGCATGAACAGACCTTATTAATCGGGTTCGCGGCGTCGGTTATACGATACAGGACCTGAGCCCTTCGGAGAACATCGACACGTACCTGACAAACTTCTGCGTGTGGCAGCACCAAAGACGGAGGGCCGCCTCAGCCCAGGGCACGCCAAAATGGGACCACGCGCTCCTTTTATCAGGGTACGTGTCACAGTACACGCGTAGATAAGATAACGTAACCCTTACGTAGACTCCTCTGACGGGAGGAGTAATGTGTTGGTACTCGACAGGTTTATGCATGTCCTTTTCCAGCACGAAGATAACTATGCCAGCAATATACATACGCCGGCGAAAAATCTGTTTTTATAAAGATCCTCTCTCCCTCTCTCATGGTCAAATGTGGCTGTGACGTCAAGGGCGACTTGACAGTTCAAACAGCCCATTGTTCCCGCGTCGGTTGTATTAGCACACGGTCGACATCTGTAATTCGCTCCTTCGGGCCCAAACATCCCCGCAGCTCTTTAGGTAACGTTATTACACATAACGTGCCACATCCTTTTGGCTATAACGTTAACTTGATTTCAAAACGTGCGCTTACTATTGCGCTACTTCCAAGGCGTTTTCAATATTAACTTCGAGCTTGAAGAACGTATACCGCCCTTGTATAGAAATTCATGCTACTGGGCTAGTTGGTTTAATGAAAGTTTCACGAGTTTTAAAGCTATACTTATGACATAAACTGAGAAACTCAAGTCCTACATTTACTAGATGCCACTCTTTTTCCTTTTAATTACTAAACTACTAATGAAAATATATGTAGCATCGTCAGTAAGCGGGTTTATGTGAAACTAGGAGACGTGATCCAACTGTATACAGCCGTCACACTAATTAGTTTGTCTCCTACTGGTTTTCAGGATCAACATGTTCGTCGTGGATGAGAAAGGACTGCGAAAACGACACGTTGTCGGTGAGACTTGTTTTTTTGTATCGGTGTATAAACTATGCCATGTTGACATCGCACGCGAAAACACGCGCAAGCAACTTGACTATACCAGCATTGTTGGCATTTTGGCAATGCTGACCATTGCAGCGACGGTCACACTTGTAATATTGCTGAGGCAAACATTCGTTTTAGCTGGTTCTTTCTACTGAAGTTGAACAGAGCATGGGTAAAAGAAACGGCAGTGTAAGATAACGTATCAGTTCTGCCGCAGTGGCAAAGCAATGAATGCGTAGCAACACATTGGAATGTTATACGGAGTAAGGCTAGCAGCTAACTTCATTAGCAAACAATCTGGCGTAACTTTACAAAACGCTGGCGTATTTCCAGGGAGCGAAGCGGTTGCCGTACTGTCGCCTCAACGCCAAGCAAGCTGTGAGAGCACTGGCCCATATGGAGCCGCCTACTGACATCGGTCGAAAAAACGCGAACTCGCGTTTTTCATAGAAATTCCGTCACTGTCCGAGCGACACAGCCCCTGCCTCACGCCCCACCTTGGTGCACCTTCACCTGTCGCAACTGGCCGTCGCGTTTTATCTCGGCTCAATCCGCGCCTGTCTGCAGCCTTCGCTTGCATATAGAACATTCAACACGCGAGGCAATGTTATCAATCTGAATTTTATAGGGAACATGACAGCGACACTGACAACAGAAATACGGCGTGTTCATATCGTTGCAATAGCAATAAAGAGACACTTTGAAAGTTGTAAGGGCCGTTCCACGCGCTTCCCGCACAGCCGCAACGCAAATGCCGGAACCCCTGCCGCACGCAAGCGGGGGACAAACAAGCCAATTGGAGACGCTGCGGAAGGTGAAAGAGCGTCTCCAATTGGCGTGCGTTAGGGGTCCCGGCACGTGCGTTGCGGCTGTGCGGGAAGCGCGTGGAACGGTCGTAAAGGCAGTACTGCGCGTACCCTTCACCTCTTCTTTGCACTTCCCGTTAATAAAAGTTCTTTTCCTGGTCTACGCTCGGTGCGTTCATGTTCGCAGGACTCGCTCCGGTGAGCGGAATGTGCAACTCTCTCAACAGCTGCACCATCAGCGAGGGAACCAGCTTCCAGAGCGTCTACGTTGCCAGTCACGAGATGGGACACAGGCAAGACCATAAATTCTTTACATAGGTGCTTTCGTAAGCGGGCGCTTTTAAAAGTACCGTTACACCCATAACCTACACGTGCGAGGATGTGAGCGTTGAAAGCGACACGGCCTTCGCAGCTTGGGCATGGAGCACGACGGCTCCCAGGACGGGAATCCGTGCGACGTGGACAACTACGTGATGTCTCCGACTCTGGGCGCCGGCAAGACCCGCTGGTCGTCCTGCTCTCGCCAGTACGTGACCAAGTTCCTGCGGCTGCCGGCCGCTTCGTGCGTCTTCCAGCGGGGAACCCGCGAGGTTGACGTCGACTTGCTGAAGGCGCGCAAGGCGCCTCTGCTGCCCGGGGAGATCTTCTCGGCCGACCGGCAGTGCGCGCTGCGCTTCGGGTCGGCCAGCCGCCGAACTAACCATCAACCGCTTCAGGCGAGTGTTCCTCACATCAATGTGCTCGGCTGCTGAGCCGAAGGATCGAATCCCGGCTGTGCCGGCAACTTCGATGGAGGCGTTATCATTGTGGCCCACGTGCTGCTTAGATCTAGGGCACACGTTAAAGAATCACAGCTCGTCGAAATTTCCAGAGCCCTCCACCACGATGTCTTTCAATCATATCGTGGTGTTTGGAAGTAAAATCTTAATTATTATAACAATTCATCGCAATGATTCACCATGATTCAGGAGACGGGTTCGAATCGACTGTAAACACGTGGGCTTCGGTTATGTAACCCTAGATTGGTGTAGATTTCGGGCAATTTCGGAACATATAGCGCGTGGAATTACGGAGAGCTGCTCTAGCTGATGCGCATTCATTTTACAAAAAGACAGAGCTAGCAAACATGGACGCAAGACGGACGTCAGGACGCCTATATACTAACAACTCAAGGTGTGCACAGCGGCGATAAAGAAGGAAGGCGCGAAAACTTATCTGCGCATGTCCATGCAATATGCGGACCTATCAATCTGGCACACGTGGGGGTCTACGTGAAAGACAACTGTTAAGGTGTTTGATTTCATCTTTGTGCAAATAAATCGACGGTTGGTTCGCGCCTGCGTTACTATACTATTATCTATAAGCCACGCCTCAATCATCAGACACGTTTGTTCATTCAATAGTATGCTGGTGCGAAACTGCGCATTCATCGAAAATTGGCGTGCACTTACATTCTCGACAATGTAAAGACAGATTAGAAGGGGAGCATCCGGTTAGCGGTCTTTTGTGTTCCAATAATCTCTGGTTAATGCAACGTTCCGTTTGTCCAACGTAATAGTGGTGAACATTTATTAAGAAAAAAAAAACGTAAGTTACCAGGGAGACCAGCCTCTGTGGGTCAGCCTCCCTGCAGTACTAGGTGAAGTCCGCAGTCAGGGACCCCATTGGTCGTGGCTGCTGTCCTGGCACGCTGGACCGCAAGGTCCTTATAAGTGAGGGCAGCTGAAAGAGGCCTTATGAACTACACTTGTACAGCAATCGATTAATTTATTGTTGTGTTTTACGATATATATCCAGTAAACGATGCGTTGCAAAAGCAAGCTCATAGGCAAAAATCCTCGCAAGGTATGATGATTGATTGATATGTGGGGTTTAAAGTCCCAAAACCACCATATGATTGAGAGACGCCGTAGTGGAGGGCTCTGAAAATTCCGACCACCTGGGGTTCTATAACGTGCACCCAAATCTGAGTACACGGGCCTACAACATTTCCGCCTCCATCGGAAATGCAGCCGCCACAGGCGGGATTTGATCCCGCGACCTGCGGGTCAAGAGCCGAGTACCTTAGCCACTAGACCACCGTGGCAGGGCCATGATAACCACGTACATACGTCTGCCGCACAGGGCCGTAAATAGGACGAGTTAAGGAGGGTTCGACACCCTCCGAAAAACCTTCGTGCTTCAACTTGTTGGGCGATGCTAAAGCATTTACACGGTTTCACGTCGACCACCACTTGCCAAAGTTAGCCGCTCTACGCATGAACACCTCCCTTAAAAAATCCCTTGGTACGGCCTTGCTTCCGCGGGGTGAAAAGCTGTTCGCAACAAGCGCACTCCATTACACTGTGTGCGAATGGCTATGACCGCGGCAAAATGCATATCACCCCGAAATTCGTACGAGGTGTTGATTGATTCATTTATTTGTGGGGTTTAACGTCCCGAAACCAACATATGATTATGAGAGACGCCGTACAGTGGAGGGCTCCGGAAATTTCGACCACCTGGGGTTCTTTAACGTGCCGTACGAGGTGTCATCGTATCACCGAGGTTTCACTGTATATATGATATTGTCACGTACCGGTAATGGGTTGCACGAAGCAGGCAGGAGCATACGTCGGAGCAGCGCCCAAAAGAAAAGCTTTATTTGAGCGAACTTGTGCTCTCGAAAAGAAAACTACGGAACCACACAGCAACTGACAGACCATCGAGCAGAAGCGTAGCCTCGCAACTGACTGCGATCGTTCTAGGCCACACCAAAGGCGGCTCGCATCCTCCTCGCCCTCGCGCATATCGGTCATCGGGCTTGAGATCTGCGCCTGCGCAGGACTGATTGCGATGCGCGCCGTCTATCTCGAAACGCCACACTACACAAAAACGCTCGATATAGCAGTGCAGGCACGCAGCTGCCGAAGATAAGCGGCCCGTGGCATCACGCATGGCAATGATTGCATGAGCTGCCAGAGCCATTTTTTCATACTAGCAGCGACCGTTTACAGCGCTTATCGAGCTCAGTTCCTCGACGCACATGGCGCCGAATGCAGTACTTACGCATGGACCAGCCGATTTGTCGAAAACGTCCTGATGTATGTACGGACATGGATATTTCTCAAGAGAACTGCGGCGAAGTCTGGCAGAATATTGCCTCAGCCGCAGCTTGCTCTCAGAATTCAATAGGCAAATAAACACGCACAAAAAATAGCGCGGAGTTCACAACATGCCAAAACCTCACGCGACAAATAGAGCGGTATTCACTGCAGTTCATGTTATCTTTCCAATGATCTGTAGGACCCGGTGGAGGTAGTCCCGACGGAGAAGGAACAGGGCGAGGCGAAGGGTTGGGGACCTCCGTCGTCCGCCAACAGTGGCGGCCGCAGGAGGAACCCCAGGGAAGGGGTTGGGTTCCGTCTTTGCTTTTAGTTCAGTGCGGGCCGTTTCTATTCTTAGCATTTCGTGCACACTATGCCCTCATACAATGAAGGGAATCATGACGCCCCTTCCAATCGAGGTTCCTTGTACACGTTAAATTTTCCGCCTCTTTAAAGTAATGAAATTATTATTGCTTCTCGCAGGACATCTGCCGAATGCTGCGGTGTGAGATGAACCGTGGCATCACGCCAGTCTCGTTCGCAGCCCACCCTGCTCTCGAAGGAACGCCCTGTGCTGAAAACATGGTAACATATACACAACGTTTACTGTACTAAACTTCGCGCTATACTCGATTCAATTAAATCTATGCCTCCATAGCCAAAAAGATTGCGGTAAAACCTATCTCGCGAGTCTGACCCGTCAAGCTATAATATACAGTGTCGTCCTTTATGAAAGGGAACACGCGAGCGCGTCATCTGCGCTCTGTGGCGTCTACCTGCAGCACCATCAACCGACATGCAGCTAAAGAAAGCACGTCGGTTTTTGGCGCCATCTATTGGCGAACAAAATAACGAGTCGTGGCCGTTGGACAAGCGCTGCTAGATAACGATCCCCCTCCGATCTGGCAACAGGCGGTGCCGCCAAAAACGGACGGGCTTTCTTCAGCTGTCAATGGATGTAGCTGTAGGCAGCCGCTGCAGAGCGTAGGCCACGCGCTCGCGTGTTCTCTTTCATAAATGACAGCGCACATGGTGCCGTGCTTGGCACTCATTCAGTGGTGCAGGGGTGGCTACTGCGTGGCTCGCCGGGACGAGTTGGAAAGGCGTCGGTCGCGGGACCCTCCCGTGGACGGCGGCTGGGGACCCTGGTCGTCCTTCGGAACCTGCCGATCAGACTGCGTCGCCAGGGGAGACTACGCCTACGTCGGCGTCAAGGTGTCTCGAAGACGATGCGACAGGCCCAGGTATACCTTTAATAAGACAGCATTACGAGGGGAAAAGTAGGGGAAAAAAATCATAGTATATCAACGGAGTGAATGATGATTGGTGAGGCGAAGCGTTCGTCAGTCCGTCCGTGCTTTCGTCCACCCATTCGTTCTTGCTTCCGTCCGTGCGTCCGTCCGTCCGCCCCTCTCTCTGTCTGTGCGTCCGACAGTCCGTCCGTCTATCTGTATGTCCGTCTTCAAGTGAACATTCGAAGTACAGTCATCTCACATCGTTTCATCATGTATTCATCATATACAAGTGCCGCAACACAGCGGGCATTCTAAGGACCGCCTTTTTGGGTATGTGCCACCGGTGGCTACATACACCATCGTAAAATGGACAGACCCACACCCTAAGAAGCTTCGCCCCTAAAATAAGTGGTTTGTGTGAAGCAAGCCATTTGCGCGTGGCTAGCCTATTGCGTTCTCTCGAATAAAACTAGCGCTTTTGTTTTGTAAAGGTAATTACAGATAATTAGGCGCGATCAGACATTTCCCTCTTATTTGCTGTTAAATCGACGGAATATTCGTTTTTTTCTCACCTGCGCTCGTGATTCACCAACCGCGACAGATTCTTCTACAAACGTGTTCCTCCACAACCTCATTCAACTAATGGCGGAATTCGGTCCCCTAATGTCCCTCCAGCCACTTTGAGAACCCGACTAACATTGTGTCCCAATCCGAAAATGTCTATTCTCATAAAATGGACCGATTTTAGAAAAGCTAGCACTGGTGTACATCATCATGCGTTGTCTTCAGCAATATATTGCACTCGCAACGTGACTAGAAAGCTGTCCGTAGATTGGCGTTACAATATTTCGCGAAAAAAACGCTCGTTGGAGGTAGCTTTTTCGCAATAAGAACCTTTGTGAGGTGAAGCCCACTTTAGGCAGGTATATACTTACGAGCTTGCGTCATCGGGATGTCGAGTATCACGCCAGCGCTACGTGAGCATGATTCAATGCCAAGGAAATCAGACATGCTCAAGATTGATCACGCGTACAACGTCTACTTACCGAAAGGTACGTGCGGCAAATGAGCACACATTGGGCAGATAAGCCTACCATACGAGAGTAACACGGGCATGTTAACATGAAAGCAGTATCCACGAGCTGTTGGAGGCGAAAATGAGAACCCTTTAGCATATCTATAGAGTATGAAAATGTTCGAACTAAGCTGAAGGCATGCAGTG
Organism: Rhipicephalus microplus; assembly: GCF_043290135.1. NCBI lineage: Eukaryota > Metazoa > Arthropoda > Arachnida > Ixodida > Ixodidae > Rhipicephalus > Rhipicephalus microplus. The sequence continues at coordinate 12,423,865 of NC_134709.1, read as the reverse complement.
GCAACTTCGCAAAAGGTGATCCCTAGGCAGTACTAAGCTGCGTTTGTGACGTGAGGCTGTCGGTGTACTCGATGCTGAAATGGTGTAATGAACTCGCCATTTCTTTTCTTTCCCTATATGTTAATTGTCCAAAAAGAACTTTCTGTCGCGCATTTACTGCCACAGTCTTACTATCACTAATTTCATTTCAATCGTTTCGACCGGCTTCGGCGAAGCCATTCAGCGCACTTACAGCACAGCGCAGGTCAACGTAGTGCTGATTCGAGGGAACTGGGGAAGTAGACAAAATTTCGGTTTTCTTTCGGGAGGGGTGGATGAGGGGGTGGAATTTTCTTGAAATGGTCATCTTTCTTTCTGTATGCCATAGAGAAGAAAATTTTCGGGGGGGGGGGGGCAAGATACGGGTTTGGTGTGCCGCCCCCTGGCTACGCTACGGTAAGAACAACGGTGTATTCATTGTGAATACATTGTTTTATTTTACGCGTCCGAGCTACTGTTATTCTACTTGAAAAGTGCCCATTGAAAGCGCTCGTTTCGTGTAGCACGCAAAACATATTCAATAATCAGACTCTCATGTTCCCCTCACGATATAATTAAAGTAACGAACAATCAGACAATACAGGTGGTTATTGACACTTAAGTTCAGTGCTCTTGTTATGTTTTCAAGACCGCGGTCCACACATTTTACCCGTTAAACGAAACGAAACCTGTTGTGCACATTTACATATAGAGACAGTGCGGCATGGAACGAGCTTTGCTCGATTTGATGCGACAGAACCACTCACGGAACGCTTACCGTATCGTAGTACCCACTATTTGCTTCTTCTTTTGTATGTGGTTGCTTGTAACCCGCAGACGTCCGTTCACCTCACCGTCTATTAATCTATTAATCCACATAACGCGTTCGTTTGCAGCCCAGAGAACGGAGGCCGCTTCTGCGAGGGTTCCGACAAGAGAGTGCAGATATGTGACGCAACGCAGGTGAGCCGACCACCTTTCTTTAATTTTTCCCGTGTTTTAGGTGATCTGGTACGGTCGAGATTGCTATAACAAACGCCTCCGAGATAGTAAAACTTGCGCAGACTCTACCATGGCCACCGAGATTAGCCGGAGGAAAGAGAGGCTGTTGGAAAGAGAGGCTTTACGGCTCTGCTTAGGACTTCCAAAGTATACTTCAAATGCAGTGTTATACCTTGAAGCACGAATACCAACCTTATTATGTCGCTTTAACATTCTTACTGTGCAGACCTTTTTACGACTATATGAAGCACCGTTTAACCCTGAACAAATTATTTTTATTTCTAATCCTGACCTATTCTTCTCCGTGCATTGGCCCAGATTTACCAAACCACAAATAGTATTTGTTCAATCGTTACTTGAGCCCCTAAATGTACACGTTCGTGATCTGATTCCTTTAACTGAGCAACAAAATTCTCCAGAAATTGTTTACCATGATATCTTCCCAACTCACGCAAAGCTATTACCTACAGGCATTTTAAATGGTTTATTGCAGGACCATTTAAGTACTATGCCAACAAATGTCATTATAGCAACGGACGCATCTCAATCACATGAAAAATCAGGCGTTGGAATATATTGCCCCGTACTTGATTGGTCATTTTCACTTCGCTTACCGGACTTTCTTCCTGTCTTTCTGGCTGAATTCATGGCAATAATGTTAGCTTTGCGAAAGGTAAATATTTCCATTCCAGTTGTAGCAGTCATAACTGATTCATTATCAGTGTGCTCTTCTCTGTCCGCATCTGGTCACTCACCTATAGTGAAACTTTTTAAATCGTTGATCCCCTGTCATCTCCGAAGTATTCATTTAATCTGGACACCAGGGCACAAAGGTTTGTTGTTAAACGAAATAGCTGATTCTCTCGCGAAGGCATCCCTTTCGACACCAATTATTCCTATTTTCCCCCATACAGTATACATTACGGTGGCGCGATTTCGCACACTTAAAATCAGGCAAAATTTATCTGACCCTGCACTGACGGCTTCTCCAGAGTACAAACACTTGTTATTTCCCTGGCGCAGTGAACTGACTAAATCAAGGATGATGGAAGTTGTCATCACGAAATTTCGTTGCCGCGTTACCTCCCTCAATTTTTACTTGCATAGATCAGGCATATTGAATTCCCCTATGTGCATTTACTGTAATCAAGAGGAAACGATCAGTCATTTTTTATTACATTGTCGCCGTTTCGATTTATTCAGGCAAAGCATACTAGCACCACCTCTTCAAAGACTGGGCTTGCAACTATCACAGCCTGATCTTCTTTCATTTGGAGCGTCTACACTGGGTTTCAGCCACAGGGATGTTTTATTCGCCGTTCAAGAATACATCACTGCGACTAAACGATTTTCTTGCTAAATTGCTGTCTCAAAATTTTTCTTATTTTTTTTTCTGCAAACTTGATATCGGTATTTCAAATCAAAATTAAGTTACAAAAAAAATTGTAGGAATGACACAATGCTGAAAGTTTAGGGCAAATTCACCTTAAAATCGGCCAATCCCCTTCTTTGGGTACGAGCCATTTCTACAGGGAAACAACAACAACAACAACAACAGCCGGAGGAACGGCGCGCCGTCAGCTCATCTCGGACGCCACGACTCTACCACGGCGTTTTGCGACTTTCCCGCAAGGGGGAGGACGCATACGCCATAGCATCATTAAAAGACTGACTGTAGTTTGAAATGCGAATATTAAACGCGCAGAGCATATCCCCATGGTCAGTTACAATCTAAGAACATATTTACGTACCGCGCACAGCCGTCGCTGACCCACCCGAATATATCTTGCATAAATTCTCCGTGCAATTGCTTTAGTGTACCGCCGTTTTCGCGGCTCTTCCGCGGCAGTCATCGTCGCAGCTGCGATCGGAACGTGTGTCATTACGGGGAAGGCGTCACTGATTGCGTCTTCGGTAGAGGCATCATTGATACACACTGCAGCACCCTCTGTATACAGTTTCATTTTGCTGAAGGCGTTGTATTGTTGCGTAATGCGTAATGAATCAACGTTACCTTCAAACACAGCGTCAAATGAACATAGGTTTGCGCTATCGACGCCAGGTTCAGGACAGCTATGGGGAAGCCGCGATAACAAAATTGACATGCACCCAACAGAAAGTCAGCCGGGCGGCTTTGCGACGAACCTTCGCCCCTCCTTGAAACGAAACCACGAAATGCGTACCACAGAATGCAGAGCTATATTCCGGGCAGTACTTGCATATCTCTGGAGTGTTCATGTTAAAGGTCTTCTAGAACGTCTTTTAGGTGCAAATCAGTCCTTTGATTAGCCTGTGTAACGCTGTCCCTCCGTACGAGCGCGCCGCAATTGTATGGGCGATGCCAAGTAGGTCACGCCGCTGCTGCACGTTGACATCACGCTCCACTCGCAGCGCGCAGTGACTTCACTCTCTCTCGCCTGCCGCACACTTGCCGCAGCTGCCGCCTCGTCCATTCACCCGCAACACTTGCCGCTACCGCCACTCGCTATATACACCGCCGATTCGTCGGTTCACGCGCAATAAACTTGACGCACACCTAACGTACGCGTTGAAACATGTTTGTACGTGTCACCTAGGGGCTGGGGGGGGGGGGGGGGGTATTTTATCTGAACACTTTAAAGAGCCCCTAAATCACTCCAAGCTCAAAGACGGAAGAGTAGGTCATTTTCGCCTTCAATACCCTTCCTAAAGACGCCATCTCCTCTTCGCGTCTTCTTGCTTCATAAAACACGTGGACAATGTCAGCACTACACGTCCAGCCTATCAGAATTTGACACTTTTTGGCTACAGGCTGTTATCATCGCTTGCGCAGTCGAAAACGCACAAAGTGCAATCGGATGAGTTATGCGAGACAAAGCATGGCGAAAAAGGCCAGAAGGCAATTCACGAGGATATATATATATATATATATATATATATATATATATATATATATATATATATATATATATATATATATATATATATATTAACCAATCGAGAACTTACTTCCTCGCTAAGTTACATGAACAGACTGCTGGCATCACGAATAGAGCCGAAAAGACGTCAGACGCTGAGAATAATGCGCTCGTTCTTTGTATTTTTGGCGGTTGTTTATGGGCCCATACAACCAGTGACGATCATTTAACTGAATACCGTCATTTGTTCCAATCACTCCAAACAGTTGTGCACGACATCGAAGAACCAGCGGTTGTTGGACGAGTTCGTTCTCGGCATCTGCCGCCAGGCGGCGGCGCGAGACAAGAGCATCGAGCCGTACGGCACGCAGTTCCCCAGCAGAGACTGTGAGTGCACGCTCTTTCCCTGGAAGCCTTACGAGTGAAGCGTTCGCGACGTCGCGTGAATGTGCCGGATTAGCGGAAGAACGAGGTATAATGAACAGAGATGATGATGAACAACAAAGGCCCACCTGTATGCAGTTCGCGGATGAAATAAACTCACGTGCACTGTATGCGCTTCTCTTTTCGGGACTGATCAGTACTTGTCGAATGTACCTTGAAACTTCCTTTTTTGTTCTGTATCGGTGTCCATATTTGTCGAAGTCTGTATATGCTACGTTTCTTACATTATTTTTTGTTATTACTAATATGTGAGAAGCAGTAGCCGTCTCCATATGCATTTTTCTTTAATTCACAGCTAAAACTGCTACTTGGACGAGTTGCAAAAAAACGGAACACTTAAGACACATACACCACTGTGTGTGTGTGTCTCTTCTTAAGTGTTCCGTCTTTTTGCGCTGGCAAATGTTTTATTCTCATTTCCAATGAAGAAAGAAGGTAGGAGTTTTCCGCTTTTACACTGGAGTTCCATTATGTGGTCTCGCGACATAATGCTTGCCCTTTTTTTTTTTTCGGTGCTTTCCCCGAGCTCAAAGGACATGCTTAACCTGTCGCATCAGTGCTTGTCAGCTAATCAGGTTGCAGAGCAGTGATACCCGTACGAGCTCATCCGGAGGTCGCGTATATTTATACCCCCTTCGTGCGCCTAACTGAACGCGGCCGCCGACCTGACACGCAGACACGCACTCGTGCTACGTGTGGTGCCGCAAACGTGGAGGCGGATACATGACCCACGGGTGGCGCATCCCCGACGGCACGCCCTGCTGGAGCCTGAGCCAGAGAAGGCAGGCCAGGAACACCAACCGCTACTGCGTCGACGGAGAGTGCCAGGTATGTGCTGCACTAAATTCCGATTGGGTTCTTCCTGAAAGACATCAAAGGCATTTTCACTTTCTTTAAGCCATGACTGAACTTTTACTTTAATCTCTTTCTCAGCATCATAGTCCCTTGTGCGTGGGCATGCCCATGAGAAGCAATGTCTCCCCCTTCACCTTGCACGATTGCACATCTATGACGCGCAATGATGGCATCCTCGTTGCCACGCGGGTTACAGGCATGCGTATTTGCAGGCGTTCGACTGCTACGGCCGCAGCACGGAGGACGACTCGTCCGAGGCGTCGTGCCCCGTCCGCCAGTCGCCCCTGATGGCGGCATCCGCGTCGGCGAGCCCCCGCGGTGTGGTCCCCTCCGGTTGGGGACCGTGGCACGCAGTCAGCGAGTGCCGACACTCCTGCCTCGCAGGCGGCTCGGGATTCCAGCTCGTCGCTCGAGAGTGCAACGCCATGTGAGTAGTCACTATCCAAGCATCATTTCGTCATCGCATGCAGTTGTTCTCCAGGCTTCAGTCCCGGGGAAGCAATGTAGGGCGCTAAGAATGTCACCATTTTGTAAGCGCTGATTGGTTCACTGATAGCTGCTATGCACGGTAGTATGGAAAATTTTTTTTTCGAGAGGGGGGTAGGGGCAACTCGTTGGTCAGAAGTGGGGGCAGGCAAATGGTCATTTTGCGTTATGTATGAATGGCTAAAAAAGTTTTCGGGGGTTGGGCGGCGCGGGCCCGGAATGCCACACTCTGGCTATACGCCGCTGCTGCTACGCCCTCTGTGTGTTGGGTCATAAGGCCAATATGGTGCAACAGAGCAACTTACGATAGTAGGTCTCTCGGTAGGGCTGATAAGTCGGCCCGGCGGAGTCAATCAAATAATATTGACGCTAATACTGTCATACTTCGTGGTCGAAGGGGACATAATAACAGTAGCACGGATGATTGAGCTAGATGGTATTGGTTCATCTTTTACCTGAATAAGGGCGCGCACTCAGACAAGTACACTAGAACAGGAACAGGTGCTCTTGGTCTGTCCAATTTTCTGTTCTAGTGTCCTTGTCTGAGTGTGCGCCCTTATTCAGGTAAAAGGACATAATAAGCCTGGAACAATAACAGGAGCACTGCTTGGTCTTACCGTATGGGGCGTAGCAAACGAAATATATATTAGCGTAAGCAGCGACGAAGAGACGAAGATATCCGTAAAAGCAACAATAAGATGGACATATAGGCCGCAATAATACCCAAGGTTTTACGTGCCAAACGCACTATGATTATGAGACACGCCGTTAGAGGAAGGCTCCAGAAATCCCAATCATTTGTTGTTCTTTAAAAAAGGCCCTGCACTTTTCGAAGTAACCATCGAATGGCTTCTGCGAACAAGTTTACTGCCTCGCGAATCGACCACCGCAAAAATCTTCAGAATCCGTCAAGTACATGCGGAGTTAGCGAGATTTGTCGCACACTGTAATTGCTTTCGCTCTTCTACTGCCCTGACGAGAGCGCTGGGAGCTTAGCAAGAAGGGGACAAAAAAGTTACGTCACGCATGCGTCATGGCCTTGAGCACTGAATCCTCAAACGCGTGGCTTACTTTCAGTGTGAGCGCGAGCGGACACGTGGCGGCCTCTTGCGGCGGCTTTCGCAATTATGCAGCGCACAATGTACAAATTAGTCAATGGCAGTGAATTGGGATATGTGGCGCGGTCGTCTAGGCCGACGCCTCCTCTACAAAGATGACTGGAGTGGCGCACGCTTTCCCGGTGAGACGGGAGGTTGCTCATGGTTTGATGCTTTATGCGCGAGAAGCGTTCGCAGCTGACACTACCACTTCCGTTGGTTTTATAATTACCGCCATCACAGAAAACACGGCCACTTCGGCAAGCACTGCCACCAGGACGTCAATAGACATTGCTTTAACCTCGCAGGCTGAAATGTTTGAAGTGGCCATCGCAGCAGGCGCTTACAGCCTGTTTGGTGGAGCGAAGGAGAGAACAAGAGAGGGCTGGGAACCAGCTCTTCCGCTTATGTTGCAGGCATTTAGTCTAGAAGGCACTGTTTGGGCATATTGCATCTTTTATAGAAAGAAAAAACAATATTTGGCTGACTTCGAAAATCGTTTGGAAATTATAGGCTGCGTGCTGCACTACCTTTGGTTTACACAACTTCTGTCAAGCCCCCCTTGTTCCACCCATGTGGCCGTGTAAAGTATTTTCAAATAAACAAATAAATAACATCTGGCTTGCATGCTTTCAGTAGGCCCGACCACCAATTGGCAGCATTTTATGGCCATACTGAAAAAGTGTTGCAGGGCCCTTTTAATGCACAGTGACATTGCACAGCACTCAGACACGTGGTATTTTGCCTCCATCAAAATTCGACCGCCACGGCTGGTACCGGACATGCAACCTTTGGATCAGCAGCCAAGCACCGTGGTCATTATTCCATTCAGACGAAGTATTAAGAATTATTAATAAAGAATGCTGAAATGGAACTAGTGACTAGGTCAGGTAACATGCATGTATAATGCAAAATATATCACCTTCAATGTGGTAACACTCCTGTAAGTTCATAAATGATGATTGAACAATAGAACACAGCAAAGCAAGCTCGTAGAGAAAACGCACACAGCAAAATATTTACAAAGTCGATTCGCGGGTAAGCAGTAATCATCGGACGTGCTCCCCAGTCACTGGTTAACATGGCACTCGGTGATCCGACGCCATCTTGACAATGTTGATATCCCGTTTCAGATCGCGGTGCTCCGGGAAGAAGGAAACGTACAAGCTCTGCGATTCCACACGGAAGGTGAGCTCAATAGACAGTGATTATGTATTCTCTATATTCATGGCAAAATTGGTATGTGCACACCTTCAAGACATCAAAACGAAGCTTTGTTGGTACCAGGTACTTTTAACTGATTGCAGGCTGAAAACAAATGTCTCAAAACAAAGCTTTGAAGCAAAAAACACGGCCATGGGCGTAACTCGAAAGTAGACCTGGAATTCTGCAAGGTGACATGCGATGACAGGTGGCCAATGTGCTTCCGATGCATTCACCTTTCAGATTGCAGTTTCGACTTTATTTATTGAATGTAACAGTTCAGTTCAGGTGCGTCTTTGCTGACACCCCATTATCCTGCAAAAAGACCACACACCTCTTCCTTGCAGTGTCGGGGTATGGTTACACCAGACCAGTATGCCACCAAGGTGTGCGAGAAATACCGGAGGAAATACTCCAGCCTACTCAGTGGACGAGGAAGGCAGCTACCACTGCAGACGGGTGAGGCACACATGTATTTTGAAAGCAATTAAAGGAACATGAAGCAAGTGGCATTGACAACAGAATAATCGAAAGCAAGCTGCTCGATAAGTGGGCACCAGAGACGCCTGCAGTCTTTCAAAGAAAAAGCATAATGACTGCGACGACACCCATGCACCTGCTCTAAAATGGTGCACACCTAAATGTGTGGTTGCAGGAAATCCACATGTATCCTGTGTGGTGGCGTGCCAGGACCGCGTGTGGAAGGACACTCACTACCAGATGGACGTGTTCGAAGAAGGACGCTTCCCATTCGGCACCGATTGCAGTGGAGGACGAGGAAGGGCCTTCTGCGTTTCTGGACGATGCCAGGTATATGCAGTTCTGATACATGCATACACCCATACGCACAGTCACCATTCTAGCTGTAGCCATGACCGCAAGGTTAGTATCAACAGCATAACATGCCCTGTTTTTCTTTCTCTGTCTCTTTTTAATCCAGAAATTCACAAGTGAAGGAACTCCTCTCGATGAAGGTGAGTTTTTGGCACAGCACTCCATTCCGAAGAATACAATAGAGCAAAAAATGAAAATGGCAATTGATGAAATAGCACATGCTTTTATGTTATGTAATTTTCTGGTGTATTGTAATTCCTATGACAAAATTCAGTGTCTCGCTGATCGTGCAGAAAGTGTGACACCCCGGGCCCTGCAAAGAAAGCGTCGACGCCGAAGAATCAAGCGCCACGTGCCTACGTTCCGCAACCTAACGACAAATGTCACTGTCGAAGAAGGCGATGTCCGATGGACAGCTGAACGCCAGGCGCGGCTGACGCTCCCCAACACGAATCAAACTTTGGAGGCTTGGCATTCATGGAATGTTCACATGTCTGACTGCTCACTGCCCTGTGGTGGAGGTATGCATACACGATGCAGGCAGTTTACTGTTCCTCAATGTTGCTTGTGGCTTGTGCTTCAGAAAAGTCAGTAAAGAAAATCCTTCAAAACACCACACAATCAAGCGATTGACATAACGCCATATCGAGGAGAAAAAATGACTGGCACTCAATAAAATTAAATTTTATGTTTCGAGGTGTAGACAGGTCCTCTGCGGTTTCCCTGAACAAAACTGTCAGAATTTTGTGTAAGCTAAGCCTGTCATAGAAAGTCTACTGCGAACGAAACTGGCATATCATCATCTGTAAATATCGGTATTTTCTTGGAACCCATATTTTCCACAACTGTAATTAGATATTACTATTTGTTCACTCTGTTCTTTGAGAATTCTGCAATACTGATGTCTATGTTGTGGTGTCAGACTTTGCTGATTTACTAAGTAAGCTTCATAGTTTACAGTTGCAAGGTTAGCTGTAAACTCTGATTTAACACTTCTTCATTTTGCGATTTCCATTTGTGTTTCTCTGCGTAACATCCTGGAGGATTGATTTTAAGAAGTGCTCTCTGTCAATGCAATTTGCTTTTGAGATATAGAAAATACATGAACATAAACAGCTGGAAGAGGGGAGAGGACCTATATTGTTCAATTCCCTTCCCTATCGGCTATGCAAATGTTCTTATTGTCACGTTACAACGTAACTGTAACCTGTAGATAATGGCACACAAGGATGTCAAACTGATTCGAACAACGGCATTACGACTTTATCGTTTTTCTCTGCACGTGCATCTTCGTCCTCTTCAGAACAGCGGCACATACAAGCCTGCCAGCATCTATGAAAATAATACTTTCAGAACTTGTACTAGTGGCATTATAATCCTTATATGCATATGAGGTACAATACTCACAGATTGAAATGGGACAATTTAGCACTAACATACTTTCATTTCCACCATCTTCATTAGGGAAATAGCAGCGTAATTTCGATTCGTATGTGTAAATCAGAGCCGTTATCTTTGGACCACATTCGTCGCAGCATCATGTGGTCATCCCAAGCAATTGCACATACCAATCGTTATGCTAAAAAAATGATATCTCATTTGAATCCATGAGTGCTGTACATGATAAACATGAGATGATATCGCATGAATGTAATTCAGGAAAGTATATCCTGTTTTTGTAATGTGTATAACATGTTAAAATATGCATTTAAGGTGATGCATTCTAGGGTTTGGCTTTCTCATATTTTTTTATTATTAAATGTATATTTTAACAGCATGGTGCGCATCTCTTTTAAACAGGCACACACAACGTGACTGTCCAGTGCGGTGTGTCGAGGAAGTACCCGAATGGCAGTTGCGATCAGGGCCAGAGACTCCCACTCAAGACGGGCCCCCTCGCTTGTAACACTGAGCCCTGCACTGGAAGGTTGGTTAATGGAGCTTGCCTTTCTCCATCACCGTTCACATTTGGCTGTCTTCAATGTTTTGTGCAGCTAAAAGCACTCAGATTTTGTCCACGGATTTACTTCACTTACAGCAGACAATTGTTCATGAGACAGTTCAAAACAAAGCTCACATGAGCAATCTAGTGTAACACCTACAGAAATGACTGTCAATATGCGAAATCAATGTAATATACTGATGGCGTTCAACATCCAGAAGAAACACCTGGACTGTAAAAGACGTGGAAGTGGGGTACTCTACATTTTGGTAACTTTCTTCATCCCAACGTCAACATATGTGCACTTCTGCACTTTGCCCTATACAAAATGTGGCTGCCAATGCTGGTAATTCGGCCAGTGAACTGAATACACAAAGCAAAAACCAATATGATGACACACACTTAAATGTTTTGGACAAAAGAAATAGTTATGTTCGTCCTTTTTTTCTAATGTTCACTGTCTCGCATGTTTTCTAGGACGAACCTTTTTATCATTATGCACTAGAGTGCAACAATTAGGGTACAGAGTTAAAAAGAGTGCACACGTGTATTGTTGCAGCTTGTGAGCAATGCTAAGAAATCAATATGGGTTGCAAAGAAAATAAGGTGTGACATCTCATCGTTTATGCAAAAAGTCACATTTCTACAACTGAAAACTCTTTGAAGGTTGTGCGCTCAAATCTCACCGACACAAAGGTAATCTTTCGTCCACTTTAATTCATTCCAACTGTGGGTACAATTAGTACTACACTACAGTTAAAAACAAGTAAATGTCTGCTATGTTTTCCTTGGCTTAATTCTGCATGATTAATTTATTAGTAACTGAAACCTCTAAATGCTCATGTTTGTCTGATGAAATTAACACAAACAAGAGTGACTGCACAATTCATACTTTCTGCAGGTGGCACACAGAACCATGGGGCGCCTGCGTACGCGGCACCCTACAGAGCCGCCTAGTAGTGTGCGTGGAGCCTCTGGCGCCATCATCTTTGTTCTCGCTAGTCCCCAACGGCCGCTGCCCACCTCCCCGCCCGACGCGACTCAGGAAGTGCGCACTCCCGTCGGCAGAAAAAACCGCATCAATGCCTCAAGCAACTGTCGCTTTGTCGTCACGGCTACTGTCCGGCTTTTCGTGACGTCTGCTAGACATCTTTTGTTGTACAGGTGCGGACAAGGTTGTTTGTGAAGCATTGTGTCCAGAGTCATTCTGTCGTATTAAGTGATGGTGCTTTCTTTTGCACATTACTTTGACCACATTACTCAGACCTCATTATAAAAAGTCACACCTGCCACGAAAATAATTTGTTATATCCAAAAACTCGTTATAAACATATATCTGTAGCACTGTATCTATTACAGAGCAATTTTCACTTCATTATAACCAATAATTCGTTATACCCAGGTTTGTTATATGGAGGTCTGAGAGTATATCACCCATTTGTGCATTGGTAAAACACTGATTTTCAAGCTACCGGGTGTTTATCAGTGTACGCTTCCTGGTGTTCATTGCAGTTCCTACTCATGCACTCTCTGTAACATGTAAACGAATGAACGAAAATTCAGACATTTTACCACGAATATGTGTACTGGAGTTCCGAGTAAAACATTATCCTTTCATCACAAGCAGAACACAGCATGTCCATGTTTGCAGTTACAGTAAACAATTTAACATCCCTCAGAGTGACAAAAGTGTTTTCGAAATCGATCCACATTTTTCACTTATGTAGCATTAACAAATGCAACTTCCATAAAGGTTTACTAAAAGGCTGCAGTTTTGGAAAAATAAACTCAGAGGATGCAAAAAAAAAATGAGAGAAAGCGTTGAATAGCAACTGCACATTTAACAGTTTTAGTGGATTTTGATTGTATTGTTATCGTACATGTTTGTGCTAACAAAAGTACCGAATTTTTAAAGGGCCAGTAAACAACACCGGGGTCCAAAAATTTTAACGAAGAGAAACGTGCACTTTTGCTATGACATACTGCCGCAAGAATTTCGCGCATACGTGCTATAATAAGGAAGCTGCAGAGTTTAGAACTTCCGTTTCAGCCGGTTTCAAATTTTTGCAAGGGCGCTCGCCTCCCCTCACCACAAAGAAGTAGCCCATTGTCGTGACTCTGCCCACTTCGGCAACACGACACGACGTCCGTGATATGACACCAGTTCGCAACCAACGACCAAGCAGGGCTTCCTCTGGCGCGAACAGGAAGTGCGAGCGAAGAGCACCTTTCTCTTTGCGGTAAAGTAGTGAGACGCCTCTTTATCTAGGAGGCTTTCGTCCTGGCAGTACTGCTTCTCTCAGAGTCTCGAGCACTACAGAACTGCAGAGGACGGCACAGGAAAATGAAAATGCGGACTGCGCGGCTGAAACTGCATCCCTGCAGGGCCAAGGCGCCGTTTCGTAGGGCAAATAACCAATCGACGAGTTCAGTGGTGTGTAACGTTGTTCATGGTCAAGCTTTCATTAGACCGCGCGTACAAGGGGAATTGGTTAGGCGAGAGAAACAAGCGTGGGATTGTTTTTCGAAATGGACGGTCTGCGCAACAGGCAAAAGTGATCATCGCAGTCCACTGTACAAATCGGCGAGCTCGTTTGGAGGGTTTAAAAAAAGTCGGACCCTGTTTACTGGCCCTTTATAAGAAGTATTCAAGACGTGCGAGATGAATGTAAGACAAAAGCAGCAAGCAGCACCAAAAAAATCGTGTGATTTTAGCCTATACATACCCACTTAGGATGCTTTTCAAAGCAACTGTTTTCTTTGCCTATGAAGCACAACACTACTCGTGTTTCCTAAAACATTAGACGCCGATAGAGAGAGAACTGAGTTTATTTTTTGGTAATTTCCAACTAATACACCGGAGACAAGTTTGTAGAGAGATAGAACAGGTGGTGTAAAACATCCAGGTTAGTAAGAGCGAACTAATTATAATTAGTTGGCAAGAGTGGTTAAACCACGCTTCATATACATGATGAAACGCACCTGATAACGCAAGGTTGCAGGTGAATGGAGGCAGGGCTGGTCTGTTGTGGACACCTCAGTGATTTTCCGAATTTATACAATTACAGCAGACCCTCGATAAAAGGAAATATTTTAAATGGGACTGCCGTTAAGGTGGAACAAATGCATGCAACGTGACTGGTTTTGCACTTGATTTCTGCACCTGCGTTCGTTTCTCGGTAAACGGAGTTTCTGTTACATGGAACATCCTTTCCTGATCCCTTCAAGTTTCATTTAACGGGAGTATGTTGTGTTATGATTGGTTTATTAATGTTTAAGAACAGACACCCACTTCAACATATTCATGCTGCAACTTTCATGCCTTTCTCGCAGGAATACCAGCTGCGGTATTTTAGGAAACAGTTCACGCGCTGGGCTGCTGTGCAGCCCGCCACCAAGTGGCCTCCTCCAGAAGACGTCTGCTCGCCGCTGCCGTTTGCAAAGCCTCGCCACGGACGTTCATTTCGCCTGCACGTTATAACTTATTTGTTATGCATTGTCTTAGTGCTGTCACTTAATAAAATACATTGCCATGTTCGAGGTTTCTCCTGTTGAGGAGCGTCAGAATTAATTCTGCATACGTCAATAGGCTGATTGTCTTCCCGATGGCAATGTGGCATTGCAGTCTCCCAAAGATAGCGCAAGTGCGTCCGGTGACTCAATCTGTTGCTTTTGGTATGTGCTATTCGTAGCGCTGATGCACAACCTTCTGAGAAGCTGCACAGCCTACAATGTAGAAAATTATGTATGTGCAGAAAACATTGCGCTTGGGGATCTGCAGTCACTCATTTGCACTTCCGGTTCAGCAGAATAAAATGGTACCAATGCGCCAAGTCGAGCAGTGGCAATGCATGTTGATACCAAAGTTCGAATATTGTTTGTTTGCTTGTTTTTTCCATGCCAACAATTGGTTGGCATACACAACACCAATCATCAACGTGAAATCATTGCCTTTGTCGGAGCAATCGTAGCTTCATCTGGTTCTGTCCTTTTTCTACACATATCTAACACGTCTAAGCTTCAGTTCTCAGTTTGTGTAATTATGCACAAATAATTCGCACCTAAAAATGCAGCATTTGAAAAAGTGACGCATCATGCAGCAAAGCTAGTGCATAGCTGCTCCTTCAACTTGCATTTGCGATCAAACATTTTTGTGTAAGTCAGAATTTTAAAAAATATATACCAATACGTAACCGTGAGCATGATGCTTCCACTAAAGTTACCAAACCATCAAATAGTGCTTTGCACAGATTGTCATTGCTACATGCGTGAAGGAACTGCTCGCCTAAACATTTCATCAAACTCGCAGATGTTGGTGGATCTGGATATCAAGTCGCATGAAAGGAAAAATTCCGTTCACTTATTCATTTGGGTATGATGTACAAACAGGGAATGTGTCACTGTACACACACCTAGACACAAAATTCCGTAGTACATGATACAGTAAAATCTCGATAATTCGAACTCGAACAAGCCTAAAAATTTGTTAGAAACAAAAGTTCGGATTGATGAAAGCTAAATGAACAAAGGGTTCACCATGCAGTGGCGCATGTGCGTTGAGCTAACACACGAGAGGGGAGCTTCAGAAGACTTACATTTATTCACAAATCACAGGACATCCGTCATTATTTGAAGTAATCGGTGATGTGCCTCTGCACACATTTGCCTTGTAGCGAATCAATCAATTTCGCACGCAGTTTGCAAAGCATTTTAACTTCGGCTTCAGCGTTCTCCTGGCAAGAGAAGTAGCGCATGGCTAAGTCCAGCGCCAACACTCTCTAAAGACGAAGGCAACGACTGCGCCTCTGCTGCTACCCTCTGCATCACAGCCAGAGCTTGGCCAGCACATGACGAGAAAAGAGAAGCAGATCGGCATTTGAGAAAGAACCAACACTCCACGACAGCTTTTTTTTTTTTTTTTTTTTTTTTTTTGCTCTCTTCGCGCACGGTGTTGAAAGGACAAGGGTTTCTACGTTACGTGGCAGGGACGGGAAAGGGGAAGCATGGCACCGGTGCGTCGCAGATCAGCGAGCCAACACTACGCAACAGCTTTCTTTTTTTTTATTGCGATAGCAATTATATGGACACTCCCAGCTAGGTTTTGCCGCCAGTGTCGGCATCGACGTGGGTGTTGGCATCGATGTCATTCACCGTATATGTATACGTATCTATATATATGAAAACGTAAGAAAAAAATCCAGAAAAAAACACTCCGGCGCGTGGAATCGAACATGGGATATCTGCGTCGTAAAAGCGAGGCATTAACTACTGAGCCACCTCGGAGCACATCCATCATCGTTCAAACGGCAAGCTACTTATATCTACTACTTACCGCTGCTCACGAGAATATAGGGGGGGGGGGAATGGTGTTTTCAGCATTACCGGCTAGATGGCGCAATGAGCGCGCATCGCCTTATCGCAAGGCGGGACCCGCTTTAATCTCCTGCACGTACTTTCCCCACTTAGAGAAGGGGAGCAACGCTCCCTCACGCACACTTATCTCGCGTCAGCGAGTCGTATGCCTTGGCTGACCTCGGGCTTAACCTGGAACAATTCTGCTGTAGTTACCGCGTGCACAAAGGTCACTGCAATCATTGCAGTCTCCGATTGTGAAAAGTGTGTGCTTTTCAGACACAGCAAAGTAACAAATGAGACGCTTGTTCGCGTGCATTCGTACCCGTGAGTACGTTTTGTGCGTCATTTGTGCGTGAGGAACGCGAGGCATGTTTCGATCTGCTTTCCATTCTGCGCATGACCTTTAAATTTGTTACTATCGCGTTCATTGCTTCGCCTTTCCAGCAAAGCTGTGACTTTTCCCCTCTCTCTCTCTTCATGCATGGAAAGGAGAAGGGTCTCTACATGGCAGGGTTAGAAAAGGGAGAAACATGACACAGGTGCGTCACAGATCAGCGTTTGAGGGAGAGCAAACATTCCGCCGCAGCCTTTTCTTTCCTTTTCTTCTTTTCCTTCTTCGCGCGCAGCGTTGAGGTGTCGGAGGTGCTGTCGCTGGATTGGGCGTGGTACTGAGAGAATTTTCGGAGCGCGGTATGTTCGAATTAACCGTCGCAAGTGCTTGCGCATTCCAATTACAGGGCGTTTCTGCCCATTAGAATACACATAGCTTTCACGGGACCACAGCACGAGTTTGAATTAACCGAAGTTCAAATTAAGTGTGTTCTAATTATTGAGATTCGACTGTATATGGTGTTTCTAATGGCAGCTACAGCCTGCCTTCAACATGGTTATTTGCTGAGGTATTTTATAATCTTTTTTTCTGCATGCTTAGTAATCAATACAGGTTGTTTCTTGATATATTAACACCACGATCACTCTATAATCCTAACCATGTTATGTTGAAAAGGCTCCTACAAAAAGAAACAACAAAGAAGGGTGGCAATCTCTTCAATTAAAATATCACAAATACATTAGACTCATTAAACAGAACCTGAGAGGACCAGGAAATTATGTTCTGTTTACCAAAAGTACCATTACTGAGAAATGAACTGGGGTTCTAAATTCAAGTACAAAACCAAACTTATTTGAGGCAGTTGTTCCATTTAAGGAGTAGTTTTAAGAGATTTTTGTTTACTGATAGAGTATTGTAACAGCACATCTACAGTAAGCAGCATTGTGATATAAATTGCATGTGTGTAACAGGCCTGAATAGTTTACAGACTATTGGGTAGCTGTGTAGTGATGGGCCACATTTTGCAGGTGCTAAAAACACAGATAATTCTTGTTATAGTAGAAGTACCTTTTTTATGGTGCAGTTAATATTATTCTCCCTCGAGGACCAAAAGTTAATGGGCCACAGCACCCCGGAAACTTTCCCTGTTCTTTGCACCTACAGTCACATACTCGTTGGAACTTCTATGCTTATTCGGATACCATGGCCCACAAACTTTCGACACCCTGAATGACCACCAAAACTAAGATGTACAACAGCTACTGCTTTCAATTACCGAAGGTGTCGACGGTCTAAAATGGCAACTGTGTTCCGTGTTATACATGCAAGCCTCTAAAAAAATTGATGTGACTAGGCGCAAACCTCCGTAGTGGCTATAACGGGCCTCTGGCCTGGTGTTCACCTGTTTCATGTGCAGAGGGCATTAAAACAAATCATTTCTTTCTGTTTTTTTATTACTTTGCCATAAAATTCATGAACACAGTGAAGCAAACACTTTCAAGACAGAAGTGTGTGTGTGTGTATATATATATATATGTACACTGAGTCTCAATAAAAAAATGAAAGCCTAAGCCGGTCAAACATGAACACATTGTTCTCATAAATGGTAAACTTAAATATAAGCCAAATCAGGACTAAATGCAGTGTCTTCGAGCACGTCACAGAGTACTGAGCGTCAAAGCTTAAAGCTGAAATGCCACTGCTTTAGGTCAAAGTGGACGAAGCAACACAATCTAACGTGTAAATGGCTTGGTCCTCTTGTTAGCACTGTTTCCAAGCACCCGCAGTTAAGTCAGTCAGTACCCGCAGTTCGGTTAATGTAGACCGCAGAAGTTTTGTAAATGAACTAGCGTTCCTGAAGCATTACAAATTTAACTACGGCAGTGCTTTTTCACTTCTTGCAGTTGATTTCCTTAAGTAGTCCACCTAGTGGTCCCAAACAAAGCTGAACAATGTGAAACGCAGACAGTGAAGGACAGACACCACTACAAACAAAAGATGAGCAATAAAATAACCTGGCCGACTTAAAATTTGGCATTTCGGCGTGACTGCCTACATTCTATGTAAATGAGAGGACCATGACACAAGTAACTTGTTCACTGAAATTAAAATACTATCTGCACACCATAGGACATCATTTGGTTGTGCCAGAGATCACAGGGAATACTGTCCAATCACAGTAATCATACTGCTGCTTGCATGCATAAATAATACAACATTCCACAAGGCACACACTTGACCGTACAGTTGAATGTGCTCCGTAAAGTAGACATGCGACAAGAGCTCACGTTTTACACAAGAAGCTACTCTGAAAGATAACCCTTACCTTGGGCTATTCAAATGCAACGCTTTTGTGTCTGCAATGACTTTGGATAAATGTTCGCAATGAACAAAATAAAAGCTAGGCTTGTACTACTCCCATGCGTTACTTCCTTGCAGGAGCGCCAACCCCACGGCGCTTCAGGGCTCTTGCAACGGTTGGCGCATTAAGTTTCCTTTTGCCCTGAAACAGCAACAATTTTTTTTTTCGTTTATAATGAAATTTCACACTTACAGAACTATGCACACAGCAGGCATGCTAATTTTGAATGCAGTAGTGCTATATTCACAAGCACCTACAGAAAAAATTGGCGAGTCAGGGCCAGACTATGCAGACACAAAGCTTGAACAAACATGATGAAAAACGTAGATAGGCAACAATAAAGCTATGCTTCGGCACATGAAATACAGAGGAATATGCTTAACGGCAGGAACATCAAACCAGAGAAAAGCAAGAAAGCAGCTATTCCAATAGAAAACAGCTGCTGTAACTAACGGAAATGAAATATCAATACAAGGTAAATACAAATGCTCATACTACTGTGATTAAAATAATACATATACATTTTAGATAGCAGAAACTTATATCACACATTTAGTGCACACAAAAAGATTACACTTAGCAGTTATGAACACCAGAAAATGTACATTAGTTTGTACTCATGTTGTGTCAGAATGCTGGATCTTCTGTCACGAATATTTTCATGATATTGTGACGCAGACCAAAAGAGGCCGACATTGTGTAGCAAATGGTGCTGCTCGTAAATAGACTAGAGCAAGACATGCACTTGCGCCAGTTGTGTTAACTAATGGTAGCTGTGAAAATAACAAAAAGCCAGCTATTTTGGCATGACACAATGACTCTTCTGTACCAAATTGAAACTGGTACACAAAAATGAGTAATGAGTACTGTATTAAGAAATTATTTGCTGAACTCGGGTGCTTTTCAGTACATATTCTAAGGTTTTGAATGTTTGGACATTCATTTTACACAAACTAAAAAACGAGAAAAAAAAAAGCCAAGCCAGCACACATTACTTGAATGCAGAATAAAAATGTTGCAGTCTTTAGCATATACTACTTGCACATGCATGCTAACTAGGCAAAGATAGTAATTGAAAAAAAGAAGGAAGTATCAAATTAAGGAAAAGCGATGTTTAAAGAATGAATACTATTACATACCAAAATGGAGAAACACTGTTGTTACGTATCATGGGCTGTAACCGTTCACTGAAACGATTGTAGTTGCGCTCCAGTTCCTTCTGGTAGTCTCGCTGGTCAGGTCCAATCAAGGTCCTGTTTTTCCTTAGTGCCTCAAAGCACCTGAAAGTTAAGAACACATCATCCCTCCAGATCTTGTGCAGTACAGTATTTCCCAAAAATGTTCTGGTAGACCTAATACGTGACTCATAATATACTCATGCATTACAAGGGCGCACCACCAGCACAATGGTAACAATAATAATATTATATACTCATACATTACAAGGTCCCACCACCAGCACAAGGGTAATAATAATATCTGAAATTTTATGCGGGAAAACCACATTATTAGGCTTGTGCAAATAGTAAATTTTATGTTCAAAGTGAATAGTGATTTTGGTCAAATAATTTCGAATTGAATTCGAATAGTATATATATATAGCATACTATAGTATAAAATGGGAATATTTGTCATGGCCTGACTAACCTGCACAATATATTTTTATTAAATTGAAACAAGGCCTGTAAAAGTGTTTTTTTTTTTTTTCACCGAAGAAAACGAAAACAACTTTAAATAGTAACAGCATCTGACTTTGAATAGAATGCAAGTAATAGCCTCTAAAATACGTTACTTTTGTAAACTGGCTACACTTGAAGCATATAAGTCGGTATAACAAGCTTTTAAACTTAAAACAATATCCTCATCCAACCTTGAAGTGGGACTTCGCGGCAGTGCAGATTCCCCCCCCCCCCCCCGACTACGTTTTCTCACGGCTTAGCATTACTTCACTGCAGTGAAACCACCTTCACAAAAAGTTACAAAATTGTATACATCTGGATAGGTGCTTTCACGGTATAGCACCGCTCAACAGCAGCAAAACCACCTTTACAAGGTTTCACATGCGGA
Source organism: Rhipicephalus microplus (assembly GCF_043290135.1). Lineage (NCBI taxonomy): Eukaryota > Metazoa > Arthropoda > Arachnida > Ixodida > Ixodidae > Rhipicephalus > Rhipicephalus microplus. The sequence goes on along the minus strand of NC_134709.1, from coordinate 12,402,972 downwards.
CTATTATGCACCTATTTGTTCGTTTCGAATAATTCGAAATTTTCAATAATTTTTTTCGAAGCGAATTCAAATACTGCATTATTCGTTCAAATATTTAAAGCATTCAAATATTCGCACAAGCCTGCATATTATTACTAAGCAGTAATGGCGCCATCTGATGGGGTGATCACACAAGCATAAAGGGAGTGGGTGTTTTAACTTATTTTTTTCTTCTGCTTTAGCCGGCTAAGTATGACTCTGATGCTCTGGACCTTTGTGAGGCTATACCACAAACGCCTTCCTGGTTTCTTGAGCATGACTCCTTTTGATAGACCCCCCCCCCCCCCCCCCCCCCAGAAGAACAAAACAAAACATAACATAGGCTTAGATTTCTGGCAACATTTCTTGTTCGTCAACTTCCAATCCCTTCAAGGCTCCACCTTCTTAAATTTCAACCTTGTTTCGATACTGATGCTCAGCAAAACAGCCCACATGCTTGGCTGATTAAGTAAACTCAATACGTAACAAAAGAAGGAAGGTGACTTACTTGCGGCTGAAATCCCGAAAACAGAGCCTCAACTTGTGCTGCAGCGGTGTGGGCACTCGCGTCGGGTCGACAAGATCGGCGAGAAAGACGAGTGCCACCTCGAGAGGTCCCTGGTTAACGGTGGTACCCATGCAACCCTGCAGCACCATCTGCAGGATCTTGGGATCGGCTGGTTCCTGTTGCGTCGCCCGTGACAGCTCTCCCGTCTTTTTCTGAATGTCCTCGATGGCCACTTCGATCGGCCGAAGAACCATCTGCGCAGCAGCACAGCCACAATTGTCGTAGAGTCTCCTTCACCACAACACCTACACAACCATCACTGGGGACACTCCAGGTTGCATACTTAAGACACTTAGGTTGCACTCCAGCTATACAGCTGGAGAGCAACCTAGGAATAAATTTAGGCTTCCACCATAGCTGTCTCTGTTCTACCCAGAGATAATTTGCATAAATGCCCCATCTAACTGCCATTGTTTAATTAGGTTATGCTTACCACTCGCGGAATTAAAGTATGTGAATGTCCAATACAGGCACATGTTCCTGTTGCTAGTTTTAACTCCCTGGCAACTTTCAGCAGATTCTGATTTTATTGCTCAGCTGAACGCAACATCTTAACAAAGAGTGACAAACTTTTAATTCATGAAACCAGCGTAGTATTTACATTGGCAGCTACACAGCTCTTGAGGTTAAAATGGAAACCACGAAGCATGGTTCTCTTGCATAGATAAATGACAGGTGGGCTGCAGTACTAGAGGGGAGCTCATAATTATTTTTATCAGCCAATAATATAATAGTGAACAAAACTCTTTATTATTTTTATAGATCAAGGACTATGTGGCATTCAGTGTAATAACTTCACTGCAGCTACTCCAGTTAAAAGATCCCCATGCCACACAACTAGACTAACAAACGGTGATGATGTATGTAAAGAACGGCAGTCTGTAATAAACAAATGCTAGTTAATTCCTTGTTAGCTTGTTTAAAATTGTTGCTATCATGTTAACTACACAAAGCTTGACATACCCAATACACTTCATTCTATATGACTCATAGGTGATGCTTTTGTGGAGAGGTAGATAAGTAAAGTAAATTGGCATAACTTTGAACCCAATATCTTCATACTGTTGGCATAGATGAAGTGCACATTGCACCTTCGTACAGCATTCTGCCTTCATACCCTTCGACTTACAAGAGATGTCGCCACTGTCTGCTAGCCTATGAGATTAACGCAGTGACAAATACAACCGCAGGCATTGAACACGATATTTCTACTTCAAGTCCAGCCAGGTAGCCCAAATAATGTTATTTGAAATTGAAGCTCACAGGGCAGCACATGCACAAACTCTTACCTTATCCCAGAAAGAAAAACTTCTGCAAAACTATGTGGCGTTACGGCATGCATTTCATTAGCAGCAAATCTGTGCATTTATACTTGTCAGGCTTTTTTTAATTTAAGAGACAGTGACCTTATATAACAAGAAAGAACGAGCGAAAGTCTTGCCTGTGTCCTCTCAATGACTTGGATGCGCGTCTTTACGTATGGAAAAGAGTTTGCTGTGGTTACAATAGTTTTCCGCTTGAACTGCTCATGGAGGTCACCGTGGGCTCGACCATCAGCTGTAAACGGTGTGGCATACACAAAACGTCCTAAGGGTATAAAAAAAACAAGGAACAATGCATCGATTGAAAAACCAGGACTTTCAGGAAATGCAACAGATTTCAGCTTTAGGAAATGCAACAGGTATCAGCAATACTTACTGATGTTGTAGTTTTTGTCAAAGTACGTCACTCGTTCCCGTAATTCGTACATGTCAAAGTAGGGCTCCACATAGGTTATCTGGATGTACGCCTGCAAAGAGCATGAAAACCATGATCATTTCTGAATGTGCTTTTCTCATAACACATGCAAATTCTTATAAATGGTATTACTGTGTTGCAAGTCACAACCAATGAAATAGTACAACAGTGCAAAAGGCTCATACTCCTGAAACCTCCTCAGCTAAACTCACAGTTGCAAGCATTATTAATCATTAAAGAATAAGCTGAATACCATGTACCTTTTCTGGATGAAGCCTTGAAACATCCACCATGTTTGAATCCTTGATGACCTCTACGTAGTCGGAGCCAAACCGCTCCGAATAAAAGTTCTGGGAATAATAAATGAGAATTAGTCCATCTAAGCTCCAAGAAATAATATTATGATTGAAAACTGTGGAAGTTCGTGCATATTTAATCAATATTGTTATTTGTACAGTGCGCATAAAAAAAACAAGGCAAATTGGAAATGAAGCTACAGCACAAGTACACTTAAGCCTCAATATAAAGAACCTGGATGTAACAAAATATTTGTTATAACAAAGAATATGAAGAATGCTCTTGCACTAAATAGTGCTAAGAATACATTTTTCTAATGAATTGTCACATATAATGAACTTATTTTTGTGAAAGATGCAACTTCAGTATATGTATTGAGGTTTGAGTGTATTGGTCATTTGCAGTTCACTTTCTGTTTCTGTGTTATCTATATATATTTTTTTTGTACAACTCAAATCACAAGACAATCTATAAACAAGAAGACGCCCAAATAAAACAGTACCGTGGTCACAACAAAGGTAATGCAAGTTACCTCTAGTCTGTGCGAAATCTCAGGCAGCTTGGTGAGTGTGGGTTCCTTGTAGATGAATTCCTCCCCATCCAGATCTCCGAACCGTGGGCCATAGAAACCCACTCGAAAGTATGTGCCAAATACTCTCTTGCCAGCCTGATGAGAAAGAGGGCATGAAGTCAATCCTCTGAAAGCATTTCTCACACCAGATCACAGTTGCACAGTACCAGCAACTTCACAATGTGCAGCAAAAAAGGCCTGGCAACATAAACTGTGCAGCACCTTCTAGTTGGCAGTACTGCAGCCAGGAACTTTTTTGGGGGGAAGAGGGGAGGGTTTAAAATATACTTTACGTTTGTTTGTGTGTGCATTCATGTGTCTGCATGTGCATCTGCACATTTGAAATGAATAATATGTTTGTCTGTGGGAAGGGGGGGTGGAGACCCCTTTTTCTTGACCATGCCAGAGGCAGTTGGCATCCATACATTTACACCTTAAACAAATGTATGAACTTTCTCACACATATCCACACACACACAAAAAAAGCATGCCAAATATTTTGTAAGGCTGATTTTTGGCTGACAAGTCTTTTAGATTGCAACCAAAAAAACTACAACCATCTGGAAAGCTCCTATACACACTCTGAACATGGTCATTAAGAATCTGATCAAATAAGATAAATTAGGTTTCACAGATAATAATCACAGCACAAGCATGCAACACTACAAAAAAAAATATGCTTGTTACTGCCACAATAACTAAATTAAACCCCACGAAAGTTTAACAATAATGCCAACAAAGAATTTAGGGGTCAGCAATGTCAACGTGCCCCCGTCTACATGATATCGGGTGTGAAACAGGAACGCTGTAAGGTGATGCAAACTTATTATTCAAGTAGAATTCGTATTTGTATTGTGCCATTTTATGATTTCACCTCGTTCAGAGCCGAAGTAGCTGAAAATACAGTTGAGCAGCGATAGCCATGAGATAAATTAAATCTAACAGACAATCATGCCAAGGAAATGCCATGAGAGCCGTGATAATGGTTTTGAGGTCTTTCAGTAATGCTTTTCACTTGCCTGCTGGTCAACTTTGGTGAAGGCTTCATGTAGCTTGCTATGAATGTTGGCAAGCTTCTTGTAGTCGCGCTGTGCTTCCGCAATGGGTATCAGGATCTTGTAGACCTCGTTTGTCGCTTCATACATGCCAGCCTATATTATTTAAAAAAGAGCACCGATCGTAAGGGTTGCCTGCAACCCATTTAGGTCATTTTTAAACACTTGCATTGGCATCTCCGAAACTTCGTTTTATTATTGTCCCATCAGCATATCTTAAATGTTTCTACATATGTTTCTATGTTTTTGCGAAACATAAAAAGCTATGTTTCTGAGGAAGAGCTGATACACTAGGATCTAACCGTAGACTACTCTATCATGCAGACTCTGCATATGTTGTGTTCTATAAAAATCTTGCAAGACAATACAATTCAGTTTCTGCAACAGAGGTGCCACAAACAGTTCAGCCAACCTACAATTCAACTAAATGTAAAAGTAACAATTCCTAGAACCATCCGTACTACTCCTTTAACATTTTCACACCCGTAGATGTCTTCAGGTATTTATGGCACCGTACAAAGGCCCACACACAGGCATTGTAACTGACTCAGTGCATGCCAACGTTTTTTTCAAGTGCCATTTCCATATTACAGTTGGCATTGTTACCTTAGTTTGCTTATTCACATGTACAAGGCTATCTTCGCTGTAAAAACTGTTCAACTCACCAAGGAAAAGGAGTTGGCTGCCTGCTCCAGCAGACCAACAAGCCCGTTCTCGGTGAAGTACTTCCCAGTGCACATTCCTTCTTCGTCTGGGGACAACACATCGTCGGACACTGCGCTTTCTTCCAGGATGTTTTGGGACACATTCTGGCGACAACAAAAGAAAGAACGGAGGAATAATTCACCATGTGATAGCCCACCAGAGACGGTTTGAAAAGCGATGCCTCATCAAAGTGAATGCCAGGTTAATGCTTGCTTCAAGAATACTGCTCAGAATAGTAATACGTCAAAATGAAACCCAATCACTCTGTCTCTCTCTCTCTCTCTCTCTGTGTGTGTGTGTGTGTGTGTGTGTGTGTGCGTGTGTGTGTGTGTGTGTGTGTGTGCGCGTGTGTGTGCGTGTGTGCACGCATCGTTACGTGCAAGACAAACCATGCTGACTACTAACAACCACGGAATGATTTTAAAAATATCTCCTATATTTTATCAGTGCACCCTCGTGCACCTGGTGACCAATCCTATCAGACTTTAAGAGGGCCAGGTTCAATTTTTCTAACGTGTTGATTAGAGAAAGTTCATGCCATTTACAGGACCAACATAAGCGAGAATTAAAGTGATACGATATATGACAGTCCCTTTAGAGGAGGCTAATGCCGACCACTCAGTCAGTCTCACAGCAAAGGTCTTTCTTCTACTGCTGTAGTGAAACAAGTGAAATTGTCAGCAAAATCCAACACATGATGAAAGTGAGTAAACAAAAAATGGCTACCACGCACCTCAAAGGAAACACACCCTATAGGCAGGTGTGGCTTGTACTCCAGCATGTGAAGGTACTCTGCTACTAGGGCCGCCGAGTGGACAAGGCAGTGTGCTGCCTCAGCGTGGTTGCCCCTCTGTAGGACAGAAATTTAAGGTTGAAGTCGAAGGCCATTATGGGATTAGAAGGGGACTAAAATGAAATAATTAATCAGTTTATATTGATTACTTGCTCATTAAAAACTCTAATATCATTGCCTTCACATTTACATGCTCATCATTGGAAGAGAAAATGAAAGTAAAGTTTCATTTTTAAATTTCACATCGAAATCTCAGCATATGAATGTCAGTATGACGTCTTGGATTTCAAGGTGTTCTTCCACATTTTGGTCTCATTGTGCAACAAAATTTCTTGAGACTTGGCATGTTAATTCTCCGACTTCCTCAGAGAACAACGTACTTAATATTTACCAATCAACAACTCTTATCAGCTCCAGCAGACACCTCCCAAACCTACTATGTAACAGAGAGTGCCACGTGTGTTTTTCTTTTGTAAAGCATCTTGACGACAAAAGAGTTTTACTTATGGAAATGCGAACAGGCAACTTACTAGTATGTACATGAAAAACTTGTTCTTTTTAGTGTCCCTTTAAGGCTAGCATGGAGGGCTGAACACTCTTCAATTACAATTGTGTAGTATTTAGGAGTCGAGCATTTCACAGTGTACAAAAACTTCCACATGCTCATATACTCATTATAACAAACTAATCCTAATTAGCAATGCTTACAGTGATGATTTCTTGCTGTCTGAAATATGAAAAAAAAAATGAAATGACTTATAACGAGGTTAAGCTCTACCGAACATCTTTCCAAGAACAAGTTTTTTCCTGACTAGCTAGAATAGAAAGAAAACGAAGGCAGCCTGCCTCGGTGTGCTTCTGTGCCATGTTTGCGAGCCAGGTGAGGCGCAGGTCGGGCGAGTTCTGGTAGCCCTTTGCGATGCGGTACATGAGGTCAAGCAACATCTCGGGGTCCTCCTGAAACTCCTTCATCTTCACCGTGTCCGACAGTATCATGTGCAGGTTGAATACCAAGTCCCGCACCTGCATTTTATAGCAAAATTTAATTAAAACCTAGAGCAAGCTAACAACGGCAGTGTTTGCCAATATATCTGCTAAACTAAAGTGACGAAGCGCACAAAGGTGAACTGGCACCCGTCCATAGACTCATGGTTTTCTTGAAACTACGTCTGTAATGTTGCCCGTCAAAATGTAAGTTACAGTATTATGAACATATCCACAAACAGCTCTGCATGTGAAATGAAATGATAATGCTCTGTGCAGTAACGATCTTAGTAGAAAACTGTAAGGAACACAAACATACTTCAAGCCCCACTATATTTTGTCAGCAGCCATTGGTTCTTGCACTACAAGACTATAAGACTGCTATTAAAGTGGCGATTGTGTATATTCATGATCTGCACTAAAGTTTACATACATTGTTACATGTACAACCAGCTTCTGACACTTTCAAATTGCTCTACGTCTATTTAAAATGCACAGTTGGGTCCACTGTTAAAGGGAACACTGGCGTGCAAACAACGTTTGTATTTCACTTTTTTGTAAAAGCATAGTGGCTTAGATTTACACAAGACTTCTGGTGATTGGCCGTTCTGGCTCCTTTTGGCAGACTAGTACCGAGCATAAATGTCGTTTCCTAATCCACTTGCTTCTAGAGGGCCGGCAATGTGAAGGGTGCACATGGTAGCGTTACCTTTAACAATGCATGGTACTGTACACGAATCACTTTCAAGTGCTTTCAAAATGATAACTTCAGCACCGTGGCTCCTATGCTTTCCTTTGCTTATGCTAGAACCTCACCGGGTTTATCACGCTATATTATGTTTTCCAACAGCTGCTGCTGCAACTTGTTTATGTGCTACCTACAAGTTATACTCGCAGACTAATCCGAACGACAATGAGCTGGTGTTGCAGCGCTCACTCGCGGTGATCGGAGAAACGATGAACGGCTCATTCGCCTGGAACTCGAGCACTATACCAACCTGCTCCGGGAACGTAGTCTCCTGCAGCTCCACATCCTCTTCGGCATAGACGAGGATAGTCTTGAGCGACTTGCGCAGAAATTCCTCATTGAATGTCTGGCTTGTCCCAACAAGTGAGCTCAGTGACATTGTCACTTGCATCTTCACTCTTGCGAAGTTCTGTGCAGAGCAATGATATGCCAGGAGCAATTCATAAAACAGTCATTACAGAGTTCACCCATTGCACTACTCACAATGATCATGGAATGCACTTCTGGGAGACACTTAGTCAAAACCATAAAGAAAATTGCAACCAATGGGATGCATTGAGCAAGGTCATTAGACAGGCTCTATTCTTGTAAAAATCCTCACACTCATTTCATTCAATCTAGCTATCGCGATATAGAAGCACAGTACTTCAGCACAGGCTAGAGCCATTACTGGGACTGCAGAAAGGGTTTCTGTTGCTAGAACATATGCCAGAATATTTTTATATGAACAGATCCCCTGGGTAATTTTATGAGCAATGGATGTGCTGCAATCAACATGTCATTCTTAATTACATGTTATTCAAAACTATTATCAATGTGACAAAGTTTGACAGACTTTTCCCTTAATTCTTACCCACAGAAAGAAATAAACTGACACCCAAAGATTTATTTTTACAATTGAAGCTTGTAATTCTATCCTGAAATCTGACCCACAGTTTTCATCAAAGATATCCTCTTCACAACCTGTTTTCAATGGCCTCCCCGTTTCTTCATCTCGGTATTATTAAAAAGGCTAAATAGAAAAACATCAACATTTTTTTCCCTGCAAAAAACAACAATCTTATCAGCCCACAGAGGTAACAGGAAAAAGAGAGTGCTACCAACATTTCCAATCTCAAAGTTCTGGCGCATGAGGAGGTAGAGGGAAGCTGAGGCCTGAGACCGGACACTGCTGATGCAGGAGCTGCAATGCCTCAGGAGAAGCAGGCACAGGTCAGCGCACTGTTCCGTTTCTTCCTCAAATAGAAGTTCAGGAAACTGCAAAATGAAAGAAAAAAAGAAAAAAAAGGGAACACACTTGTAGCATTGTGCAATGTTTTTGTTTTTATGTTAGTCAAACCTCGTAAACACAAAGTTGCATCAAAACCATAAATTAGCTTATTATATCACAAATATTCATTGTAACAGTAAGACAAGATAATCAGCTCTAACAAACCAGCAATCTGGCCCATGCAAAGATCTGAGAAGCAAAAAGACATAATACATGTTCTAGAACATGTATTATTCACAAATCTTGTAAATTTCCTCCAATCAAACTCCTTTTTCACTCCTGCGCAACACGGGTTTCGTAAAACATACTCCTGTGAAACACAGCTCATAACCTTCACTGAAAAACTGCACACTATCCTGGACAGTTCGTCTCAAGCAGACTGCATTTATTTAGATTTTTCTAAAGCATTCGATAAGGTCTGTCATCAACTTCTACTTCACAAACTAAGTAACCTCAACCTTGATAGAAACGTGCTACAATGAATTGAATCATTCCTTACCCGCCGCACCCAATTTGTTCATGCTAATGGCTTTAACTCTTCTTTCAACGAAGTGCGCTCTGGGGTCCCACAAGGATCCGTCCTAGGGCCCCTTCTATTTCTTATCTATATTAATGACCTCCCTTCAAAATTGTGCTCTAATATTCATTTGTTTGCAGACGACTGTGTGATATTTCGTACGATTAATAATAGTGACGACATTAGAATCCTTCAGTCTGATCTAACCGCTGTTTCTAACTGGTGCCAAACTTGGCTGATGGAATTAAACATTAACAAATGTAAGGTTATGCACGTATCCCGCAACCCCAAGCATCAGTCAACTTATTACCTAAACAACATGGCTTTAGAACTAGTTACATCATATAAGTACCTTGGAGTGCACATTACAACTAACCTCAGCTAGTCAACACATATCGAACATATCATCAACAACGCTAACAGCATGTTAGGGTACTTACGCCGCAATTTTTCTAGAGCCCCTTCGTCACTAAAATTATCGCTTTACAAATCCTTAATACGCCCCAAGTTAGAGTACGCAGCATCAGTATGGGATCCAAGCCAAGAAAATCTAATCGCTTCTCTCGAGCTTGTTCAAAATAATTCCGCTCGCTTTATCCTGTCAAACTATAACCGTATTGCCAGCATATCTTCAATGAAAAGCAGCCTTTCCCTTCCCTCTTTATCATCACGCAGGAAACTTTTTCGGTTAACCATGCTGCATAAAATATATTATCATTCCTCCCTGCGCAACGAACTCTTACCCCAACCACTATACATTTCCCATCGCATTGACCACCGTCACAAGGTTGGCATTAACTATTATTATACAAAATCTGCCACTCAGTCATTCTTGCCCCGTTCATCCCGTGAAGGAACCACCTTCCCGCTGAAATTGTGGGTATCACCGATAACCAACTGTTCCGTGCTGCCTTAGCCAATATTGTATATGCAGAAATATCTAATGTTTAATCTGTGTTTGTGTGACCACATTGTTGCGATAATACTAATTTGTTTTGTCTTACCTTTTCCTTTTTATGTACACAACGTTTTGTAACCATGCTACCTCATGTTATACCTTTGTTCTATACCACTCCCCTCTGTAATGCCTCTGGCCCTGAGGGTATAATAAAATAAATAAATAAATAAATTCTATGGTTCGAACCCACTCTAAGCGACCTTATCCTTACATATCTCCTGTGGCATTTCAAACCAATATGCCTTGGGGGGGGGGGGGGGCGAAACCAGTCAAATACACTTTCTTTTTGTGCTGAATGACTACATCTTTACAGTCGCAATTCAATAAATTTTAATTACAATTTTTTTTCAATATCTATATTGCTTTTTATGTTAACTTTCTAGTTCTGAGCCTTGTGTAAGCCAAATATTTCTTCACTACAGTCAATATCCCGCCAACTGACGTTTTGAGTTTTGTTATAAAAAATAATCAATGTCATTGAAATGAAGCAACACCAAGCAAACTTTGTGTTTAGTTTGCTTTAACCGATAATTTGCTATATTAGTGTTAGTCACACTGAGGTATATAATGTACGTATAGTATTTAATTTTTTAAGTTAGGGGGCTCTGTTGCCACAGATGAACAACTCGTGCAAAAAAAAAAAAGACGCAGTGAGCAACAATCGAAGAGGAAGCACCAACCTTGAAGACAAGTGACCGCTGTGTCGCGAACAGGTTCTGAAGCACCAGAGTGCTTTGGTTGCAGTCCAGGGCATGCAACAGGACACGGAGCACGGTGCCCAACACGCTCTGTTGTGCATCCGACTGAGACACCACCTGGGAAGAAACAAATGATCTGAAAGTTGACCCAACCTAACCGTTCCTAAAGGGGCACTGAAACAACGAATTGGTTTAGATCAATAAGTTATACTCCAACAACTCTAATGTTACTTTTGCCGTCATAGGTTTACTAACGAAGGAGAAAATCAAGATAAATGTTTCGCTTTAAAATTTTGTGCCAAGATCCCTACTTGTGAAATCACAAATTTTAAAGTGAATTTTCTTTTTTTATTTTGACGATACCGGCTCAACAAAACTTATTGAAACTTGCTATGTTAAGTACATGGGCCTCATAAAAGACAGTGTACTTAATTTTTACTGATTAGCAACTACGCGAGACTTTACAGGTGTCAAAATCTCTGACGTCACAGCACTCGGTGTGGAAACTTCAAGGTGGCATCGCCAACAACACTTTCATTTTGCACGTTTTCTTGCTTACCAAGTGTCTTCTTAAAGCTAGCATGGCGATTTAAAAACTTCAAGATAGTAGTCTACTCATATGAGAAAAATCATCTCATTTCTCCTGATTGCCCTTTAAACAAGCTAGCAATGCGAATGCCAGTAGCACCAGTAAATACAAAGGGTCAGCTATGAACTTTTTCATCGGACCCAAATAAATGAATGACTAAATGTTTGAAACATTTGCATAGCTATACTAGTGTACAGTGATATCAAAGCACTATTAGTTATTAACATGATCTATAGTTATAAGGGTTAGTGATATTTCACAATATGCAGAAAAGTAATACGGCTCCTACACATTCGAAGAAGTAGCAAGTTCTGGACGAAACATCACGATAGAGTGAAAACTAGGCATGTGTTAATATTCGAGCACTTTGAATATTCAAACAAATATTAATTTGCTTCAAAACAAATTTAAATTATAAATTTCGAAATGAACAAACTGCACGTAAACCCTGCAAAGGTGGTTTCACTGCAGATGAGGGCTATATCATCAATACACCTATGTCGAAAAATCCGCACTTCAAGGTTAAATGAACATATTACCTTCATGTCGATTCCTTATATGCTACAAGTATAGTAAATTTTGAATCGTAATGTACATTACAGGTTATCGCTTGCATTCTACCGAAAGTCTAATCCTGCTACTATTCAAAGTTGCTTCCACTTCGTTTGAGCCATAAAGAATGACATTTGTGTATGCTCTTTTCAATTAAAAAAGAATATTGAGCAGCTTAGTCGCAACATGACACATATGCTCATTTTTCATTATAATATGTAATATATACTATTAAATTTGATTCAACATTAGACTAAATCAATATTTACATCGAATTTGCTTCAAACCTAACATTTACTACTCGTACATGCCTAGTGAAAAGCCAATATAATGCATGCAAGTAGCTGTAATCGCTGTTTTACTGCACCTGTATGATCAACTCGAGGACATCAAGGATTGTTGCTGTCACTTCAGTGGACAGGTTCCCTTCAATGTGGGCATCCATTTCGACTTCTACCTTGGGTCTAGGAGTTAAGGTTAGCATATAGTTAGGATAGCACATGCGATGCTCGTAGAAACAAATTTGAAATCAAGGATGGCTTTCTATATGTAGTTATGAAATACAAACTAAATGAAATAGCGCCAAAAAAAATGAAAACGTTTAAAACATTAAACATTTTTGATGTTTTAAACTTTTTCATTTTGGTCCATGCTATCTCATTTAATTTGTATTTCATACTTCTTCTTAACCAGACGATGCTTTGTCAGACCATAAATTTCATAAATGCAGTTACTAATGATGGAACTGACTTTTTTTTTTACTTTTTGTACACAGGCTTCAAAGAAGATTGGTGTTGTGGGTGCAAATGGTGAAATAAGAACTGTTAGAGTTCAAAGCATTGGCAAAATGTCTGATAAATATTAATATTTATTATGAATGATATTACCAGACAATTGAAGTAAATTGCAAGGAACAAACAATTAAAGACAGATGATTATCAAATGCACTGTGAACTGAGGCCCACAATTTAAAATACCAGAACTTGTGACAGAAATGCGATTAAACCAGTAAAGCTTGAGCACTACCTAAACCATAGAAACAACCACAGAGACATGTAAAAGTTGCCAAAGCAGCAGTTGTTAATCGGTATAAGAGTAAAGCAATCTTGGGTCATTTCAAAATTTTACCAATAAAGCTTGCATGTCAAGATAAAAAGAAAAACAAACAGCTAAATGAGCTACATGCTTGATATGCTAAGTCTTGTTGTATAAATGAGGTCAGAGCCAATAAAGGTGCATACTTGTAGCATACTATCATGGTAATATACAGGCTGTTCTTGGTTCGCGACTTCGTCGTCTTTATTTTCTCAGTGACGTTTTGGAGCAGGTTCGGGGCATTCACCAACGAAATTTGCAGTTTGGAGCAGTTTGGTGTGATTGCAGCAACACTTTCATCACAGTTACATAATCACACTCAATCATATTCAGTATGCAAGACATACCGCACCTGTCAAAACTTTCAGAGCCATGACGCCACTGTGTCAGGTCTTTGCGCCACCTCAGTCGGTCACCCTGTTGTGTTGGTGTCTGTGATCCACTACCACGTTCTGAAGAGGCAACAAGATGAAACCAACAAGTCTGTCAGTTAACGAATGGGAGGTTATAGAGAGAACAATGCTTCTTACATTATGTGCCAACCCCAACACGATTTACTGAAATAATCACACGATCAGCAATCACATGATCAGCAGCATAAAGAAAGCACGAACCAAAAACAATAAATTGATTGATTTGTGGGGTTTAACGTCCCAAAACCACCATATGATTATGAGAGACGCTGTAGTGGAGGGCTCCGGAAATTTCGACCACCTGGGGTTCTTTAACGTGCACCCAAATCTGAGCACACGGGCCTACGACATTTCCGCCTCCATCGAAAATGCAGCCGCCGCAGCCGGGATTCGATCCTGCTACATGCGGGTCGGCAGCCGAGTACCTTAGCCACTAGACCACCGCGGCGGGGCAACCAAAAACAATAAAAGAACAGAACAGGCACTCAATTCATAACTACGAACCAGTTCATCACCCATGCAGTAACTCTCGCTAAACACTCATTCCACATTGGCACTTGTACTAAGCTGTTTAGTTAGTGAAAGTAATTGTACAGATTCACTGTTTATAAAAATTATTTTTCCTTGTACTGAGCAAGGGATACAGCTGAAAACGGCATACACAAGATCGCCAGCTCTATCCTCTTCAAGCAAAGATGCATCTAGCGAGGAAGATGACTTCATCATTCACCAGCGTTACCATTTCATCCCCATTATTAATGAATCAACCTTCCTCCACAATGTTGTCATGCACTGGAAAGCCCTCTCAAAGTTTCACAGCGCTAGCAACTCATGTCCCAATTCAGAGCCGCATGCAAGAGAACATAAAATTATGGCCACGTAGCATCACCTGCTCCAGCTGCACCGGCGTTGTTGCCACGGCGACGCATCATCATCTCACTGCGTGCACTAGAATGACCCAGGATGGCATCTTCTAACTTGGACTTGATGTCCGAAGTCTTTCTCAGGGTCTGCTGGGCAAACTTACGCATCGTCTTCTTTCCCTAAGTGTAAAGATGCAATGATAACATCAACACCCACTGTGTGATATCCTGACAAGCTTTAGCTTCACAGTGGTTTATGATACGAGCAGCCAGAGGCCACTCTCTGACAGAGGCATTTTTCAAAGGTTGCGCCATAGCAGAGCTATAATTTCTTTAGAATACAATTTAGAATATGCTAAGGAATCTTTTGCAACTTCTTGTCTGTGATTTCACTTTAAAAGAAATGTTCAAAAATTATTCGATTCGATTTAAACTCAACTTCATTATTCATAATGGCTTCACACCCAAACTTTTGCTACTTACACAGCTCTAGAAATTACCGAAAAAAGTTGCAGAGAATCCCTAAGCACATTTTAAACTATGCTTTAAAAAAAACTAGCTCCACAACAGCGCAACTAGGCGTTGTCATTTCAGGCTTCTCGAAAAGAACATTTCGTGCTCTTTAATTTGCCGCTTAACTCTTTCATTACCACGCCTATTCAAGTCGATCACCGGTGATCGACACTTTGGATCGTCAACTTTAGCATGTTAAATTTGTTTCTTGTGTACCCAGCCCTTTCTAGTAGTTGGCCCAGCCACTCAACTGCAGGAATCAATTTGAATTTGCCCGTTTTGGCAACATAGTGATTTTTGACAGACCTTTGCACAAACCAATGTGTGTGTCTTGTTGAGAAACTGCACTAGGCTGGTGAACTTGACAAAAGTGCGTGCCCCTCGTGATTATACTGAAGTAACATCAAAGTTCTGTAATAAAAAGAACCTTTGCAAGCCAAATATTGAATTAAAGTGCCAGCTTCGCAATTTGATATTGTTTAGCAATAATAATTCCCAGAAATTTATGCCAGCTATGCAATAGACAGCTGTTGCTAGGTGTCAGAGAAAATTTATTCTACAAAAAAATTTCGTATGGTCCACCGCATGTTTAAAGTGCCGAGATGGCCTTCTCAGCCAGTTTCCAGCAGCACTGGTTTTGCTTGTATCGTTATATCAGACACAAGGTCACATATAGTATCACTAGTCGCCCCTATGGCGTAGTCACGTGTGTATGGGTGTGCACCAGCGCTGCAAAACACATGCGCCGCTCGAAGCTGTCTTGCAACCTCAACTGAATTGAGTGAGGACGAGCTTAGAGTTCGAGGATGACAGCACCTCAGTTTCAAACTTTATGGAGACGATGTTTTGCGTCAGACTGAGACATCAATGCACAGCCATTCATAGGTTTGTTTTATTTACTGCCTCAAGTAGTCTCCTCCGCCGAAAGTGCGTAGCTGCTGACCTTTGTGCACAATCTTACAGCTACTCTCTGGTTACATGAGAGGTCCACACTTCGCTGAGGCGCGGTGTGCTGGCCCCGGCTGCAAAGCTTCTCCTAACGACAAGAAGGTTCCCAAAGCACATTTTGACCCTGACTACGGAGCAGCGCAAAACATTTTAGAACTGCGCGTGATGTTTTTTTTTTTTTAATACAATGTGCAAAATGCTGAGAATTATGTTTGGATGCATATATAGGAATGCTAACCCCAGCGGAGTGAGGTGGCCAATGGAAATAAGTGGCGCTAGATGCAAGAGCGAAGTTCATTAGACATGTGATTCATGAAGGATTGTTCACATAACGGGCATCCGTCTATATTGGAACATCTGGAGGCTCTTATCCCAATAAAACAAAAATTTACTGAGAAATGTATACGAGTTCACTTGTGTCTCACGAAAAACTATGCAATGCTTTACCGCATGACTCGAGCAATTTAGCAGCACCTCGTTTCCCTTCGTCTATTGAAAAGAAACTTTTTGTACAACATTTATTATTTTCTATACTGTTACTGGGTCATTTTTTTTTCAAAATGTATAGTCTGAATTTTATTTCTTTTGAATATTTTTGCACATAGTGTTTTTTGTTGCACTGTTTACAAGCTGGCAACCAAAACTTACACTTTTCGCATTTTTATTCATTCCAAAATATTTTTGTTGCTCTACAACATATATTTTTGAAAAGAACATTCCATAGCACAGTATTTGGTATGCTGCATTGCGTGCTGGAGTACTTTACAAACTGGCAAAAACAATCTTGCTGAGACATAGAAAAAATAACCAGTTTCGCGCGGTAATGAAAGAGTTAAGCTAGGTCAACCATTCAAATACAAGCAAAAAATAGCAAATGTTCCAAGTTCGTTTCGAGGCCCCGCACTGGCTGCGTCCGCCATGTTGCTCCAGCATGCCTCGTCAATGACCGGTGCTCGCTCTGGAAAACCTTTGCCTGCTGCTTGCCCATCACGTAATCACGGCTGTTGACAATCACACTAGTTAGCGACGCATTAGCTTTCGTGCTGTGATCATGGGTCCACGTTCACTTTGAACATCATGATTCTTTAGTTTGGTAGCAGCAAGCAGAACTTGAATCATCAAGTTACAATAGTTGCTGCAATGCGCTCTTTATGAAACCAAACAAGTGTAATAAGCATCGACTCGTGTGACCTGCATTTAGTGGTTCTGCTTGTCAGCATTTCAGACCTTGTGACGAAGACCATCATGAGACAGCTCCTTGTAGTCGGGTTCAGGCATGACGTACTTTGAAACATCGGGCTCTGGAGCAAAGCCCATTGCGACCAAGCTTACCGCTTGGAGCCATGGCTAGAACTAACTCCACCGACGGTGCCGATGTACAAGACGAATCCAAACTACGAGCAAGAACCTCACCTTAGCGGACTTGTGAAAGCGATGGAGGCACACGTGCTTTGTTGCATGTGATTGATCACATCATCTGCTAGCTCTTAGGAACCGTGGATGGGCATTTAGCAGTAGACCCCCAGCCAAGCTTATCGAGCAGTGACTGCAGAGCACCGAAGAAAGCAGCTCGCAGTTTATCAAGACAGCACACCGAAACAATGTACCAAGTATGCTGTACACTGATTCATGGTTGTCATATTTATTTTCCAATATTGCAAACAGTTATATTCACTTTCCAGAAGTTCGAATAATAGTAAAATTCTAGTGTGTATTGAATCGAATAGCAAACAATTTAAAAATATTTGAACGTTCAAATATTTCCGTACCCATAAAAAATTGACCTCACCTAAAATTTCCACTTCAACAAGGCCCTGCAACACTTTTTGAATTCTCAGAATTCACTGCAGGTAAAGACTCGAGGCTATTGTAAACATGTGCGACAAATATAGCACTGCCCAGTGCATGGAAGTTTTACTTTAATTTCCCGGACAGACGAAAATGGCTCACCCTCCTCTTGAGTGCACCCTCACCAAAGCTTAGACCAGCAGTTTCAAGTTAAATAAACAACAGACCTAATTTATCTCACCTTAGAAACCCCAAAGTACGCTGCCTTAGCACTTCTTGTCTCTATCAGTGGTTTTCTGCTTATTTTGTTCCTTCTCGTGCGCACATGATCCGGGACGCAGCTCAGTAAAGCGCAGACTATTTCGAACTCTATTGACCTCAGTGGGTTGTAGGCCTCACACTGAACACGCTACCACAGTACTTACAGATTGATGTTGTCAGTTACAAGTTCACCAGCATGCTGGCCAGTGCACGCTTTCTCTTGTATGTGCCTCGCAAGCTCGACACCATAGATACTACTTTGTGCTTAGCTGAATAAAACTGCTTTAAAATGTGCTATCTGCTTTTTACTACAATCCGTGAGTCAACCTGACGCAGTACAACACTGGTGAGCACCAGCTATAAGTAAAGCTTGCCCATACCTTAAACTATCGTAGCACAGTAGCACCAGAAATGCTCGTGCTGCATAGTTACCACAAGCACAACAGAGTGCTGCGGCAGATCTCTCGTGATTACACGCTATCAATATGGTAGTGCAGTTTTTTTATTTTTCTATTTGTCTGAGGCAGCTTATCAGGAGACCTTTTATAGCGACCGTGCGACTGAGAAGACAGGTCAGAGATCGGAAGCCTGCCGGCCAAATCAGGAGAGATGGCAGGTATTTTAATGTCTACATTCAGTCACTTTTCTACTTAATCGTCTGCACTACCGACCTTTCGAATCAATCTCACCATATACAACACAACGAACCAAACACAGAAAGTTTCACCAATGAAATGTTGCCAACTGCAACAAGCTCGTGAAACAGTCACTTGTACTCAAAGCAAGAGACGCACCTTGTACTCGAAGCAAGAGACGCAGATGTAAAGTACGTCAAGCAGGTGCTGCAGGCGGTGAAGAGGCCAGTCGGCCCACCACGTGCGCAGCGTGCGGTGGTCGGCGTTCTTGAGCACCCACAGGAAACAGACCAGCAGGTGCCGGGTGGCTTCCTCTTTCAGCACGCTCTGCTGACCCTGACCACAAGAAATGACCGCTCACTTTTCTTGGAACGGTGTGCCACAAAAGTGAAATTACTTAAGTAAAACGAAAGTTATTAGTTCGAGAACTGCGCTCCAAGAAAGTGAATTAACACTACTTATAATAGCAGATGAAATCACACATTCCATGAGGTAGTCAAGTATGTAAAATTGAAAAAAAAGTAAAAAAAAAAAGGGAATAAAAGGTAATGCTTACTTGAGCATAGGTACTGGCGTGCTCAGGGTTATCCCTCCAAGGCACAGTTGAACCAGCAATCGCCATGGCAACTGCTTGATGAATGGACGGTGGACGGTGTTTGGAATTCACCTCCGCGCCTTCTGCAAAACGGACTGTGAGGAAAGAAAAGAGAAAAAAATTTCACTGCTTGCGTGTTTCAACGTGCCTACAAGAATGAACACTACAGTGGAACCTTGCTAGACTGATGCATAGATACATGAGAAAGTGGCTCAGATTAAGTCAATATAAGATGCTGATGGGGTCACTGCTAATGACTGCACGTTACTTTCTTGTTCCCAGTTTAGCCATGTTCCTCCTTCCAGAGTGAGTATTAATGGTGGAGTTACACTAGACCTTTTTTTATTGCTTAAAAGAAGTCTGGCTGAGCTCACTTACAGTCAATATCAAAAGTTGAGAGATCACTAGGTCTGAGAAAGCTGAATTTCCCAGCAATTTGTGATTGTATCACGTTGACCTGCAATTTATGTGCTGTCACTTTTTAAAACAGGCATAAAATCAAAACTCAATGCCGCCTACCGAAGCAGAAAAAAAAAATTCAGCTTTTTTCTGTCTAATGGTCCATAAACTTTTGACACTGACTGCCCCTCCTTCCATAGTTTACAGCAGCAGCGATGTTCAATTGGACATCTTTCTTTACTTGAGTGAACAAATCTAGCTGAGCTCACCTCTTGCCTCAGGGCGCCACTCAAACAGACAAGGCAGAGCATCCACAACCACGGCAATCAGAGGCAGGTATAGGGCAGCAACCCTTGGCCGGACAACGTCCAGGTCCGCGAAGCGAGGGTCCCAGTCGTGCATTGTCAGCAGGTTTCGAGCCATGTTCACAGCCTTGGCCTGCAACGTTGAGTTGCTGGGAAAATGACAGAAAAAAGAAAAAGACGTTAACTTTTACAAAGGGGCAGTGCTGGAATGTGAGCAACAGCATGCCGGGTAATTGGCACACTAGCAGGGTCACTGCTGTGTAATTTTTCAAACTGTAATTTTGCTTTAAATTTATCGAACAATCTCACCCTCATGATGTTGGCAACTAGGATCTCTCATTTTCACGGTGGTGGCAGCGCATCTGCGGCACCACTTCTGTTATTGCTATGCATTATGTTCAGGTCATTCTACATCTATTATATTCCAATGACTACACCTTTTTTCTCTCAATATATACTATGCTATCAATTTAGAGCCTGAATATTTGCATTTTAACTACCATCAGTGACACTGCTAATCGACAATACCACACAGCTATACCTAATAATTAGCCAAGCCACTCAAGAAAATCAAAAACATCTTATCTTCTTCCTTCTAATGGACAAACTTTGCCGATAAGCTACCAAAAGTCAAAGGGCATAACAACATGAATGTCAAAGCACGATTTGCAAGGGGCCATTGACAACATGTGTTGTAACATAACCTTGTGAGTGTCTCATGAAAATAAAGCTAAGATTTCCGTCAAACTGAATTAATGAAGTGCTGTGAAGGAACAAATATTATCACTATTTTATCGTATGTCAAGCAAAATAAACAAAAGAAAGCCATGAAAGTAAAGCAGGCCAGTCTATGCATCACTAGCAAAGATAGATGCTATTGCTGATGCTGACTTGGACTGCTAAATACGGTTATCAGATAGCTTAACTCAAACAAATAAACTGCAAGCACCGTTACACATCCAGCTGGGCTCCCACCCCAGAAATGTAATTCAGCTGGCCTACGCGGCTGGTTGTGGACTACCTCTGTTGTGAACAGCCAAGGTCTATATGTTTGACGATAAGAATCCCTTGGTTTTCCTTTGTCACTGTCGTGCAGTGCCCGCACAACGCTTTCCTGAATTTGTTTTCCCCCTTCAAGGTGTGGTGCCATTAAATGCACAAAAATAATGGAAAGTAGGAAGGTCAGGTTAACAGTGAGACAACTAGTGCTTTTTCCATGTTAGTGAAGTTTATGACTAGAGGTACGACTTTCATGTGCCTTTCTTTCCAAGACCACGTGCAATCTTTCCCCAGAACAGATAACAGAAAAAGCCCCAGATGGGCAACTTGTGATTGTCAGCAGTGGAGCTGTTCTAAGTAGAGCCTGTGCCATCCAGCTATACAAAACATGCGATCAGAGGGGGGAGTGAATAAAGAAATTGATGAAATGCCATGATGACGATGCTTGAGATGGTGATCACGTTAGAAATTATAATGGTGATGTTCGAAATGATGATGCTTGAAATAAACGAAATGATGATGATGATGATTCTTTGAATGAGACTAAGCTATTGCCTACTCTCACATATACTCGATGTTCTTACAGCTTCACTATTCGATAGTTTTTACAGCATAGAAGTGGCAGAATTTTCTTAATCAAAAGCTCGAGTTTAGTGTCTCCATAGAATGTCAGCTAAATGTAGAATGCTACTAGACCACAAAGAATGCCATCACAAAAAATGGCAGTTCAGACCTGCTCTGCAAGGTCGTCGCAAGGTCGGCCAGGACCAGGCCCACGAGAAAGTGCTGCTGGCGGAACTCGGGTGAAAGCTCGGCAAAAGCACTGCCACGGTCGGTGAGAGTGGAGCTGGACACGACCGAGCCTTGAGACGATGCAATGCTGGGGCAAGGTGATGTCGGTGGCGAAGGGGTGAGCGGGGTCGCAAAGGGCAGGTTGAGGGTCACAAAGTGCTCGTGGCTACATAGCACACGCAGGAAGTCCAACTTCAGTGATGCCAAGCTGCTTGCATCAGGCAGAGACTGGATCTTGGCCGAGACTTGCTTGCAGAAGGCCTGTCCGCACAAAGAAGCAACAAACTGAGGCAACAAAGCACAGCTAGAGATTAATTTCATTTTGGATCTAGCTTTGAATTTAGCTGTGAGGATTTAATTTGGCATTGCAATCGTTAAAGAGCTGGAGTGTTGTTATGGACACTCTCACAGTAGTACAAAGTGACATGTCATAATAATAACTTGGCTTTAACGTCCCAAAAACACACTATGATTATAAGAGATGCCGTAGTGGAGGGCTCTGGAAATTCACACCGCCTAGGAATCTTTAATGCGTACCTAAATCTAAGTACACGGGCTTCAAACATTTCCGCCTCCATTGAACATGCAGCCGCAGCAGTCGAGATTCAATCTCCAGACCTTCATAAGTGTTAAGTTAACCTTTGCAACATCAATTGTCTTCAAACAGCTACAATCTTGCAGCAGATTCACCGTAGCGCTATACGATCAATATTACAGGGGAATATGCTCATCAATAACGCAGCAATATGACAGTGCTTAAAAACTACAATGGGTGTTTTGACAATGGGACAGGCTTTCATTTTTCTGTAGCAAAGCAACCAGAGCCCCCAAAACTCCTATCAATAATAAAGCCTTTCACAAAGACTTTTAAGGCTTATACGTTAGAAACAGCTGGCCCATATGCTCAGCATCGGTAATAAGTGTAGTAAACAGGCTAAAGCACTGTAAAGAGGCAATGAAGAATCTGCGATGCGAGGAAGCTCCCAAAGATAGACTTCAAATCACACCTTGATCAGCTTGAAGACATATCCTCGATCCATGATGGACAGCAAGTCGTGTAAGAAAAAGGCCAGGCTGTTGTTAAGGTTCTGCACATTCCGGAAATCCCGCACCTCTCGGTGGCAGCGGCTAATAACGTCAGATGTCAATGAGGTCACCTGCAGTGTTCAATTCAAAGCTTTAGACTTTCTTGCGACCATAACAACTATGATGATCGCTATTATTACTGATTTCTTGCATTGAAAATGAACAGAAATGGATTGGACAAAGGGGCCCATTTTGCATTTGTTAGATGCAACCACAAGGTGCCATCAAGTAATGACAAAAAAAGTGGAGGTGATGTTATTTGTAGTTTTTAATTTAGGTGACGTAGCTATGAGACAAGAAATAACTACTGCATTTTAATTGAACTGCTACACTACATTTACATCAACTACAGTAAAACCTTGTTTATTTGAACTCTGTTATTTCAAAATTCCACATAATTCGAAATATTTCCGCAGTTTTGTATTTCGCAATGTAAGTCTGAGTGGATAATTTGAAGCGCCAGTCAGTACTAGCCCAGTTAATGCTAAAACTTTGGGTGCCACGTGCCGACTTTCGATCCCGATTTTGCCACAAATTTGCGGGAACGATGGCCTTTAAGAGCCACAAGACAATGCAGCTTAGTGATACTAATGAGTGGCAGCTGAAGCACCACAGCCTCGCTGCTTGCAGTGCAAAAAAGAAAAAGGAAAAAAAGGTCCCGTGATCAACTAAAAAGTATGCCTGCGGAAAAAAGACGTGCTTCACTGCAACACAGTGATGCCGTGCGAGAAGCATATCGCATGCTTCTCACAACGTCAGTGTGTCATGATTTACCCATTCTTTCTGGGATTGTAAAGCAATTAATAAATGGCAGTTCGACAGTTTGGCGAAATTCGCGATGTATGCGAACCTACGATTACCAGTTGCTCCAGAAATTTGCGCACTTGCACTGCTGGTGGAGTTTTTGCCTGCAACGAATACTTCGAAATTAACTTCTAAAGTTTCAAAGATCATGTTTTCCAGCCAGCACAAATTGCAAATTTTGTCACACTGGGCACTATTAAATTATTTTACCAGAAACAATGGGCAAATAGTTGCATCATGATGTGCTGATGTAGCAAGGAGCAGGCAATATCGCCCGCATGTCATAATTGTGTCGCAGTGAAGATGTCTTGTTTTCCACAGGCGCACATTTTAGTGGATAACGACAGCGTTTATTTTTCTTTAATTTTTTTTTTTCAGTGGCAGCAGCGAGACCTGCCGTTCCCCCGTGTTTGCAGTGAAATTAAGACCAGGAATTGCTGGAAAGTATAACCCTTGGAGCCGCAAAATAGCCGGCACAGCAAACGACCAGCCCTGATTACTTCGAATAATTCCACTTCGAATAATTCCAATATCTTTGCATCCTACTTTTTGTTTGTTATGTTAATTTGAAAACCCGCTTAATTTGAAGATTTATCACAGTCCCAGTAACTTCGAATTAGCATGGTTTTATGCTGCTTTCCTCGGTTTCATTACCTGTTGACTCCATACACTACAGCTTTTAGAGAAGTCTAACAGCAATGTTTTGAGCATTTGAACTACTACGCCTCACTTCACTGTGATTACTTCTAACCAAGAAAGGAAGCCACTGCAATCCCGTATCTTGTAGCCAACCATGCCAAGACAAAGCATAGGAAATCAAACCATCACAGATTCGGGTTTCATGCATTCAATAGTTGAGTTTATCTAGAAACCAAATTATCTTGGCATCATCCTTCAGTGAATGATGAGGTGGGGGGGGGGGGGGGGGGAAAGGAGTGCATGTCAGTGAACAAACCTATGCTTACGACTTTGTCGTCTTACAATGACAGCTCATGAGTTTAGCTGCTTTGGCATCATGCTTCATTCTAAGGCACATGACACTTTAAAACAGAATCAAGAAAACGCACTAAATGTGTGGCCATTTAATAAAGTTGTCTCAGTGCCTCAATGAGAAACCCTGCATACCTGCGCCACATAATTATATCGGGGGATCGTATCAGAGACCACAGCAACCTCAGCTGACGGCTCTTTCTTAATCCCCCTTTCACGCACTATGCTTGTGGATAAAATTCACAAAAGACAATGAAAACTCTCAACACACAAATCATCACCGTCATAACAGTAAAATATAACAGAGTACGTATAGGATGTGGTTTATCGCCCTCCTAGAATTAAAATTCATAATCTGATTCAAAGTCTATGAGTTGCTAGCCCCATGTTTACACTTTACTTTTATTAGGAGCAAAAAACAAGTGCTTATGGACTACACAACACCCAATAAATTATACCAAGCATGCAAAGAAAGAATGAAGTGACAACAGAGGTGTCCTCACCAAGGTTGTGACATCATCCACAAAGCGAGTGCTGAACCTGGCCCGGCGCGGCGCCTGAAGTCGACCTGTGGCGGCGAGGTGCTGAGTCATGCTTTTGATCACAAGCTCCAGCAGAAACCACGTATTGTTGAGTGCCAGCTCTCGCGCTGCTCCACTGGACACCACCCACTGAAGGACAAGCTCCTCGTGGACCAACTTCCGCGGCGGAGGCGACCTCAGGGGAGACGAGGCCGTCCCGTTGGCAGGCCGCATGCTGGCCGTGCGGTCCAGTGGCCGCGCCACAACCGTGCTCGTGTCCGAGTCCGACTCTATGTGTGCCAAAGCTGAAGCACTCGAGCTGGCAAGGTCTGGGTTGCTGCTGCTGCGACCGTGGGAGGATTTCTACGGAGGAGGAATAATAATAATGAAACAAAAAACGGGGCAGAGAACTCAGAACGGTTATGACAATGTCAGTGAATCTTTTCGTAACACATTTATAGGGCATCGATAACTCGCTATCAATGGTTTGAATTGCCACTTTCACAACATTCTGCACTATTCACGAACACACTGCACCATCCGTCGTGAAAGACAAATGTTGTAGTCTCATTCACATAGGCTGTTCTTTTTTTCCCCGCTTGGCTTTGATTTTGGATTGCGCACTTAAGCTGCACAATTATCTAAGTTGAAAGCAAACATGGCTGCTGCCAGACGTGGCACGCATACGCTCTTCAAAAGGTCGCAAACATCGGCGTTCCCGTCTGCTTGCGGCTGATTAAATCAATTTAACGAGCAGCAACAAGTCAGACGATGCTAACAAGCTAAGAACATTAGTCAGCTGCACTTTCTGCCATTGGGCAGTCTCAGTTTGTGTTTTAGCACCAACTTGGCAGGATGGAAACTTGTAAAAACTATAAGAAATGCAAGAGCGATTAGACAACCAAGCTGAAAAGAGCTTACTGCGAGACATGCAGCGTTATGCGGTGCTTTATATCTAGGAACTACTTTGCCAGATGACACATCCAACTATGGTGCTTACAGCAAGATTTTTTTAGGGAAGTCTTGTTCAATTAAAACATTCAAATTTTTCATCCATGGCGCCTATCAGATGGCAATACATTCTGTGTAGGTATCTCATTATTTCTGTTATATTTTTTTTCCCCTAGTAGATAGAAGCATGCCTTAACAAACTTTTTTCAGTTTTGACCAGCAATCTTGAAACTGGCAATTTATATTTCTCACATCACTTAGACCTTTTTAATGAAACTACTATGTGTAAATAGTTCATTTATTTTTGCTTTTTTATTGGTGTATTATATAAATATCATATGCAGTAGCTGCTTAAGTGAAAAAGAATTTATCCTAACCTACAAAAAAATGTTAGAAGCATTAGCAGCTGATTTCATGTGTTGGCAACATTAAGTTGCCAACGTTAAGCCAACATTAGCCAGAGCTAGTACTGTGTCTAGAGGTCTTTTTTTTTTTTTTTCACTCTGAAACCTTAGTCCCCAAAAAAGTGTTTTCAACGCAACAGTGTTAAGGAGCTTGTTTCGCAGATATTCTGGTGTCGGCATCGGGGTCGTTGGTTGTGATCGAAAAATCAGCGTTGTCCGTGACCCATAAAATAAACCATAAACATTTTCGGTTCAATTAAGAATCAAACCTAGGCCTTCTTTCTGCGTGGCAAGCAGCTGTTCAACAACAAAGCCTCACCATCGCTTGAAACTGCTTGGGGAAAAAAAAAAACTATATGAATGCAATAAAGTGGGAGGGATCTTTTTAACATATGCAGTACTGTGCAGATGCGTAGAATCGCACCAGGATTAAACATGCGAATCGTGCAACGAGTGGGTGTTTTGAAGACTCACACATTTTAAAGTGCTCAGATATATTTAACTATAATCACCAGCCAAATCACTAGCAAAAGCACACACAAAGTGAGCACCTGCATGGGTTTGGGTGTCACATTACAGATGCATAGTGGGCCCTTCGCTGATTTGCAAAAGCAAGAATAATGCCGTAGTGGGCACTGCGCAACTGCACTTGCAGTAGGCCTTCTAAAATAGTTTGAAATGGCCAATGTTGCACGCACAGTCATTCGTTTCCCCAAGGCACAGTTGAGACACGCACCGAATACTGAAGCCGAGCTAGCAGTTGAGAAGGCGATGTGCATGGGCTTGATTACACTATTGCATTCCACTCTTGGCAACAAAGCCCAAGCGCCTTTTCAGTTTTTATATGAAATCAAGCGCTTCTGAAGAAACTAGAGCTTATTCTCTATATTGGCATATTGAAATGTTTACAAAAAGAGTGATAGAAAAGGACAAAATTTTTTAATTAATGCAATAGGCCAAAGACTGGCAACAATGCTTACACATGGCTGACAACCAATTATTTAATCGACAAAAAAAGAAAATGCCTCAACTTCATGGTGTCTCTGGACCATTGAGTTAGAAGAGCTCACCGAAAGAGGCACAGAACATGCAGGATGCCCTGCTGGGCTGCATGCCACTCCAGGAAAAGGAGGCGAGGGTTCATCATTGGTAGGTGACGGCAGGTACAACTCGGGATGTGGCAAGGTGCATTGGTACTGGATGTAAGTGGCCAGCAAGGCATTCCTTCCATGAATGTCGTTGCGATCGTCCAAAAGCTTCTGCATCAGAGAACAGACAAGTGTGAAGATACATCACTTCGTTACTCACTGGCATTATTCACACTATCAGATTATTACAAAGCACATCAGAGTGAACATGGCGAACTATTCTTATCTGAAGTTATTAACCTCCCCACCAACATTCTCCACTTCTCAACAAGACACCACAAGTAACAGTACGTGCCTCATCTGCGTACTAACTACAGTTTTCAAACTTCAACTGTACTGTGCCTTCTTTACTGAACAAACTTAGCTTCTATCTTGCACCTCTATTCGTGAACCTTCTAATGTTAAGTGTGCATCGCCCCACCACTACAGACATTCAATCAGCATAAAATAATCAGTGCGAGCTCATTTTGCCAGTGACATGCCACCTTTAAGTTAACTTGCGTTTGAGTTGCACTTGAATGATCACCATTTCTGCATGTGTCTACCACAACACAGATTGTAACCTATGCCTAATTTTTATGTACAAAAATGAAAAAAAAAAAATGCAGTACTTTAGACAGTCCTTATACCTTATTTTTTCTTGTAAGAGAGAAAGCGACAATGGTTCTCACTTGAATCTCACATTCAAAGCTGCCCACGGTATATCAGCAAACCATTTCCCAACTGTGTTGGTGCCAATGGCTACCTAATAAACTTGTGTAGGAGTCCAGGTACTGTTTAGGTACTGAAGACGCAGCTAACACGTAGATTGCAGGAGTGTGCGAAACAGGACTCTCTAGTACTTGCTAGTCCCCTCTCTAGCATTTTCTTTTTTTTTTGTAGGGTGGATGGAGACAAGATTTGTTCATGTTCTAGTGTAGTGAATATTACAGTATTCGAACCCGCTTCCACATGAAGTTACACTGTACGAAATTTCATATTCTAAATGAACAAATAAACATAAACTACATATCTTAGGCCACGCAAGGCCTGACAACAAATAAACGTAAACTACATATCTTAGGCCCACACAAGGCCTGACATGTCGTGGAGGCTTTCAGCTACTCATGCAGCCTCTGCCAGTAGTGAACGAGAAACTTGTCGACTACGAAGTACATGCTGGCGGCCCTGTTGCCATTTCCTAGTGATTGACCAATCATTTTCAACTTTAAAGCAGCAGTATAGCTTTCGTATCGACCAAAAACTTGACCACAAAACGGACACAATAAAGTATGCTACACAAACTAACACACCGCAACGCACCTATATTAAAGTGAAATTCAATTCATGGCTTTTTTTAATCAAATTAGGACTTTGTGAGTTGAGAGTATGCATCATGCTCAAGAGATGGCCCCAGGCTATCGTGCACTGTCATCATCAGTGGTTGGAAGTAGCAGATGACATTACTGCTGCAATTTTCAGTGGTGCAATAGTTACTCACCAAAAAAATATATATATAGCATTTTTGTTGGGCAATGTGGGAAATGCGAAAGTTATGCGAGTGCTAAGATTACGCGAGTAAATGCAGTATACAATTCAAACTATTCAATACTTGGCCAAATCAATATTTGCTTCGAATTCACTTGAAACATAAAATTCACTATTGCTTCGAATTTGCTTGAAACATAAAATTCACTATTTGCACATCCCTACTTTTCTTTTTGAAAAACATTGGGCTAAAACTGAGCAGATACAACAAATGTGTGGCTAGTTAATAAAGTTGCCTCAATGCCTCAATGAGAAACCCTGCATACCTGTGCCACATCATTATATCGGGGGATCGTATCAGAGACCACAGCAACCTCAGCTGACGGCTCTTTCTTAATCCCCCTTTTATGCACTATGCACATTAAGGAAATCCACAAAATACAATGAAAACTTGCATGGTCTTATGGAGAAGTGCCAAGCATGCCATTCTCTACAACCAAATCTGAACTGAAGAAATACATAACAAAAAGACACACTATTCATTGGTCATGCTTTATTTCAATAAAGTTTGTTATCCTGTTGCAGTAATTCCCATTTTCCCCAGCTTTTTCCCTTTACAAGATTTCCAGAAAGCTTACTTGCCTGAAAAAAAAAAAAAAACTGCAATGTACAACAGCACTCACCACCACTGAATCGGCAACAGCAGCCAGCGCATGGAACGCAGCCTGCCCTAGGTTGAATGGCTGGCCGCCGAGCCGGGGCGGCTGCACTAGAAGCCGGACAAGCGCATCCAGAATGGTGGGCAGAAAACGAACGAGCGGACCCGGTTTGCATTTCACAAGTTCCATCAGGCTAGCTCGGAGCATCGTCTCTGCCGTCTCGCCGTTGAGAAGACGCTGCGGCACGTGGCCACACTCGACAGCCGTGCAGAGCTGAAAGAACCGGTCTAGGTGCTCGTCCTGCAAGAGCAACCAACTTGATTAGTGGTTGCAACAAACCTGACATGAACAGATAAAGGAAGGCACAACAGCACACTGCTGCTTTCTTTGATCCGTTGATCTCAAGTTTGCTCGAGATGGATGGATCAAATACAGAGATAATACTGCATACTCTGAGTAAGGAAATCTCTTGAAAAGAACTGCTGCCTAAATGGAACAACTGCCTCTAACATGACTGGTTTCATACTTGAATTCTGCCTCTTTGTTCTCTCAGTTCACAAAACCACTGTTAAACAGAACACATTTTCCTGTTCCTTTCGTGTTCCATTCAACGAGGGTCTACTGCATCGCACAACTATTAGACCTAAATTAGGTACTACAAAAAGCACTATCCCTCTTCACAAAAATAGCCCTTTGATCTATTTTTCCACTCACGACACTTTTTCCATTCGCGACTATAAAGAGTACACATGACGCATAGGGGCACTGTGTTGCAGATGATTCTTTTGGAAATATCAAGGAAGGCTACCGATACATGCTAGATAAGCTAGTGTGCTATACTGCAAAAACTTGTACACGAGCATGTCCAAGTTTCATAACAAAATTTTGGAACTGATATGATTCTGAACATTTCTGAAGCATTTCTAGAAAAATAATAAGTGGCTTCTGCCATGTTTCTGGTCATAATTTATACAGAACTCATGGCACAAAGTCAAGACAATACGATCTGACATCTAATGTGCTCCGAGTGGGTACACAGCAGGAGGTAAATTGCTTAGCCAGGAAGTACTGGTAATACGCATAGGAGTGCCGTTTTACACTCCCTATACTGTAATGCACTCAGACAAATCACATCACATACGTACCTGAGGGTGGACGGTGGAGACAGGCTGCAAGGAAATGTCAAAAAGCCCCTTGTGATTGTCGACCCACTTGGTGTTGGGAATCTGTATGCTAGGCGTGAGGAACGAGTAGCTAGCTGGAGGGTGGTCCAGCATCACTGGCAGCAACTGGTCTCCCATTTGCAGCTGTCCATCATGGTACAGTGGCAGCCACTGCAAGAAATGGGCAATAGTTGCACCATCACAGGCTGTTCAACCGTATCACCTTCTAACATTACAAAAAATCGCTGCATGGTAACAGCACGCACTGGTGTGTTCTGCCACAAAACCAACATAATGTTAAATAAAAAAAGGGAAAACTTGCAGACAAAAGAAAAAATAATCTGCATTCTGCATTACGGAAAGCAGTGGACTGGACAGAGAATAAAAAATGCAAACGTACATCTTCTCATGCACTGCCTGTTGAATTACATTCCGATAAGCTATGTGTTGTCAAATAGGTGAGTTATACTAAAGATTAAAGTCAAATTTCATATTACGAAGATTTTTATCACATGTTCAATAAGGGCTTCTCCATGTGCTGCACGGAGTTCTTGCCCGGTGACCCACCCACTTGTGCGGCTGATACCTCCATGACGCAACATTATCAAACAAACTCACAGTGTAGCCAATGGGAGTTTCCGTTGGCATAGTCTGCTCCACCTTGCGCTGACAGCTTATGTGGTAAAAAGTGAAGAACAGGTGATGTCGATCGGACAGCTTGGCTGGCAATTTCACCTTGATCTCATCGTGAAAATCTGGAGATCTGAAAGAATGACAGAAGTGGATGTAGTATTCAAGCACGTTTGGGGTCCATGCAGCTAGCTGTTCATGTCGAGAATATCATTTTCGCGCTGAGGCATGTTACCTCTTTTAAACTGCATTTTAGGGGCGAAGCTCCTTAGGTTGTGGGTCGTTCCCTCATCCTCCGTAGTAGTAGTAAGTACGTAGCCACCTCTAGTTTATGAATTGCTTAATAGTTGGCGTTGTGTGTACTATATGTCCTCAGAATAATATCACTAGATGACGTTAGTGGTTTTAGTGGAATGGTGCTAGTTTAGGGGCAGACAGACAAACGGACGCCCCACCCATCATCATTGAGAACTGCTTCCGTGGATATGCTGTAAGTTTTTTTATTATGCACAGTCAAGAAACTTTCTTTTGTTCTGTTCATTAACAACAGCATTGTCAAAGCAAATTGCTATGACGACAATCCCTTTTGAGAGGGCTTGTGGAAATAGTGAGTTTTAGGTTCGCAGTGAATTGAAGCGAATAGTGATTTTGGTGGACTAACTTCGAATGAAATTTGAATACTGTATGTCACACATAAAAAATATGGGCATATTTGTCATGACATAACTAGTCTGCATAATAATTTTTTTTTAATTGAAAAGCAAGGCCTGTGCAAATGCTGTTTTTTATTTGTTTTAAAGAAGGTGGGAACAACTTTGGTAGGATTTTACATGCGGGAGAATGCAATTAATAATTTGTAATGTATGTTAATTTTTAAATTTGCAATGCCTCGAACATATAAGCCTGTATAACAAACTTTTAAAATTAAAGAATGATGAATCAATGCCAGGGCAGCATGTTCATTAAACCTTGAAATGAGACTTCGTGAAAATCAAACTTCTCTAAAGTAGGTGTTTTCCCGGCTATGCACTCTTTTCCTGCTGTGAAACCACCTTTACAAAAAAATTACAAACACGTTAATGCATTTAGATAGGTGCTTTCACGGCTTAGCACCCCTTTCCTGCAATGAAAACACCTTTACAAGAGTTATATGCCTGCTAATATACATTCATTTGTTCATCTCGAATACTTCAAAGTTTTTCAATAATTTAAATTCGAAGCAAAGTGAATTCTAATATTCTTACATTCGTTTGAATATTCGAATCATTCAAATATTTGCACAAGCATACTTTTGAGACCTGTTTTTATTGTCATGCACTTATGGGGAACCAGTGGTGCTGTTCTAATGACAGTGCAATGACAAAGACTTGGAACCCTGTTCACACACTGAGCTCATGAATAATCGCTTGAACTCATTAGCATGCATCATAGCTTTGAGTACAACAAAGGCAAACCACTGCTTTCACCCCTCTGCCCTTTCATGGCAACCAACTTGTAGTTTTCTCGCTGTCTTTTGAAGCAGCAGGTACGTTCCTTCAACCAGTAGGTGCATTCAATTGCAATCCTTTAACTATTGATTCACACCATGCATATACATGGAAGAGTTAATTTGAATGCCTGCTCACTTTTTACTTCACATGAGCAAATTACTCCCACGAATGTGAAAGACTTCCACTCCACAACGTACGGCAATGACTTCCTGCCACCAGCGCAGCAGCGGATCGTCTTTGCGCCGCATCGAGCACCTGGTGTTTACATCACTGACTACGTAGGCGTGGCACTCAGGAGCGGACCAAGAAAATTTCTGACGGCCCTCGACTTCTTCGCTCTTTTTTCACAACTCAAGTGATCACTATGCTATGTGAAAACTCATGGCTGGACGAAAATACTAGAAAAACCGACGCACGCTCGTCCCTATGGTTCGTGGGAAGAGGTGACCCCGGACGAGATAATGAAGTTCATTGGCCTCATAATTTACATGGGCATTGTCAAGGTTCCACGCCTGAAGCTCTACTGGAACGTGGGTGAGCTCTATAGTGGCCTGCTCCCACAACGAATAATGCCCAGACGCCGCTTCATAGCGTTTCTCGCTATGCTCCATGTTGCCGACTTGGACGATGCGAGCCAGCTATCGAGAGGAAAACTCCGGTTCGTGTGGTGGCTCATGGAGCATGTGAATCAAGTGTCCGCGAACCTTTTTCAGCCAAATCGTGATCTCTCCGTCGACGAATGAATGGTGAAATATAAAGGGCGATCGGGAATCAGGCAGTATATGAAAGATAAGGTCACAAAATGGGGCTATAAGCTCTGGGTCCTAGCTGATCCCGGCACCGGATACACGGTACGTTTCAGTGTCTATACCAGCAAGCGGGATGAGCCAGGACCTCATGGATTAGCATTTGATGTACTTTGCCAGCTGTGCGCTGAATATCTTGATCAGGGGTACCGAATATTTATGGATAACTTTTACACATCGACGCACTTGTTCAGTCACCTGATTGACCGAAAAACATTGGTTAGCGGTACAACAAGAAAAGACCGGCGAGGATTTCCAGTTGAACTGAAAGACTCACGATGGGAAAAAAAAGCGCGACGTGGGGACGTAAGATGGCTCCGTGATCGCGGTATATTATACCTCCAGTGGAAGGACCGTCGTATTGTCAACATGATGAGCACTATTTACACAGCCAATATGACCGTCACAGCAAAAAGAAGGGAAAAAAGGGTAAATACTTGGGCTCAAATTTCTGTACCAAAGCCATTGCTTATACATGAATACAATGCTGGAATGCTAGGAGTAGATAAATCAGACCAGATGATTGGCTATTACAATGTCCTCATGAGAAGTGTTCGGTGGTGGAAGACACTCTTCTTCCACTGCATTGATATTGCCTGTGTGAATAGTTTCATTTTATTTCAAGCACACCGCGCATCACACCCAGATATCCTTGAACTTGAAAGAAAATCTGAATACGACCACCTGGCATTCAGAGAAGAGCTCGTTCCTCAGATCTTCAACATTGATAGTGCCAAGCCAGCATGCACTCCTCCTCCACCCTTCACTAAACGAACGCTCCACAAGCCCGAAAAGGCAGAAAGGCGCAGAAGCTGCAAGCTGTGTTATAACAGCAAGAAAGTTGAACTCAAAACTGTTTTTGCAGAACTTGTGATGTTTACTTGTGTTTTACAACGACAAGAAATTGTTTCTTGCAGTGGCATGAGAGCCATCAGCAGTGACGGGCACACGAGTGCTCCGAGTGTGAAGCAGGCTGAGCAAAGGCAGTTATAGATAGGCGGACCAAAGTTTTATTTTAGAGAAAGAAGACGTTTTGCCACTTTTTGTATATGTTGAAATTTTTTTAGTTCACAATTTTACTTGCTTATGCATGCCTTTTAAAACTTTTTTATGTTTGTTTTTTGTGACACTTTCTTTTTGACACTTTTTCATTATTATGTATAAACTTTTTCTGTGTAATATTTAGCATGCATCTAAAAGACCATTCAATTACCTTCATTTTGATATATAATACATGAGTATATCTTGTTTATCTGACTTACTAAAAATATTTATCGTAACACTCCTTGTGACTGTCTGATTTCCCCTGGTCCCGAAAGTGTTAAAGTGAAGGAACAATCTTATGCCATCTATTTCGTTGAATGACATACTCCTTTATGCACACAATTTTTGTGACTTGCCTTGTGATATCATCTGAGTATCCAAAAATACAGCTCATCATAATAATTGCATACACAATACAGTTGTGAGTACACTGGTACTTCATCCCTAAGAAATGAACAAAGTGAACAGCTGCTGCGTACTTACTTGTTATGATATGTCACCGTTGTGTATACTTCAGTCACAAATTCAGGACAGCTGGATTTACCAAAGAGCACCTGAAAATTAACAAGAAATGATGTTGATACCGCACACAGTAAAGTTAGCATATGCAAAACTTGTTTAGTGTAGGTGTTTTCAGTAACGCTAAGTGTGGAGAGTTGGACAAATAGTAAATTTGAGGGTAAAAAAAAAGACATTAGAGCTGAATAGTGATTGGGTCAAGTAATTTCAAATTAAATAATTCGAATAGTTTATATTACATATTATGAGAAAATGAGCATTTCTGTCATAACCCAACTATTTTTATCAATACACTTAGTAATTGGAGCTAGGCACATGTGAATGCCACTTCTTTGGTTTGAAGTGAGACGGAAGCAACCTTGAACAGTAGCAAGATTTTAATAGGAGTATGATATGGTGCAAGTTGTAAGCAGTATAATAAGCTACATAATAAAATTCACTATATTTGGTACATGTAAGCCTGTCTAACCTGCTTCTAAATTTAAAAAATAATTAATTGAGGCGTGAAGGTAACATGTACGTTTAGCACTGAAGTGTGGCTTCACAGCGATGCGAATTTCCCCTGAATAAACAGTTTCACGGTAAGACAACCTCTTGCAGTGAAACCACCTTTACAGGAGGATTACATGTGGTCAAATATTTATTTGTACAATCATTTTGAATACTTTGAAATTTCGAATAATTTAAATTTCTATTGAAGTCAATTGAAACGCCATAGCATTCATTCGAATATTTAAAGTGCTCGAATATTAGCCCATCTCTATAAATGTGTTGACATTATGTGATGATCATTGTAGATACTGTGCAAAGTCATGCATGTGCCACACTTATGTTAGAAATGACATAACTTGTGCTGAAGGGATACATGAGGCTTAAGCTCACTTCTTCATTTTTCGAACAAAGAGAATTATTACCAGTGTTGCATTTCAGCATTTCCGCACTTTCGTTTGCTTCTCTTTCAATTTCAATACTGAAGTACTGTTGCTCTCATTGTGCAGCTAGAAATGAGAATATAAGTGCACATATGAAGAATATGAAATGTGACACATTGCAGAGTATCTATGCACTCTACAAAGGCACAATTAAGTGCACCTCAAAGTCAGGATGTTGACCATTCTTCGAAAGCTCTAATGAATTTGCAAAGGAACCAGCATTTCAGCAGTCACAAGTCACAAACATATAAGCTGCACAGGAAATCGTCATTTAACCTCTAGAAGAACTTGTTTTTGGGCGAGTTGGTACCTTAGTTTGCTTAACATTTTGTAACTGGAACACTTTGTAAAGGGACAAGCTTTGGCATTGGCCTGTCTCTTTCCTCTCCTTTTTATGTTTATAGCTTCGCACCAGTTAAAAAATATTCAGCAAAGATAATCATTTCAAGTACGACTGCAGCAGGCAATCCACTCTGTCCATACTTTCCATGCGATCTGCCTTCCATCTCAGCTCAACATGCGTTTAATTTTCAATGTGAATAAAAGAGACACTCACAGGAAGAGCACAAGTGATTTCATCTTCTCCGCAGAGAAGCTGCACGCGGCAAGCAATGTTGCGCGCAGAGCCCGGCCGGCCGGCAAAGTTGAGCGAGCGTGGGTAGATGTAGAGGAGGTTCCGGTAGAGGTACTCTGGCTTGAGGACATCGCGCAAGGGAAACTCCAACATCTCCTTCGTCGGACGGCCCTTCTCGTCGGGATACGGATGAAGGCGCGCCAGCTCGGGGCTTAGGCAGTACCGCACTTCCTCCGCACATGGCGATATATCCAGACGCAGAGTGCCTGACGAGAAGCATTCAAGTGCTATTTAACAAATTTCACATGTAAGAGCTCGGTAAATGATGTATACTACAATCCCGCTAAAAAAAATTTTACCAAACATGAAACTATCTCTAAAATATGTTACATCTTTTACAATCAGATTTTTTTTTTTATGAGCATTACACTGGAGAGACATTCTATTAAGAACCATGCATATTGCAAGAGGTAAGAGGGTAGTCACTGGTGTAAGAAAGTAAAGCCGATGAAGGCCAAGAAAAAGAACAACGCTTAAGATGAAGACGTGTTAAAGGCTAACGTGCAACTATGGCTAGGCAGCATACCTGGGATGCTTTTCAGTCTTTTCAGCATTGAGCCAGACCGCTTGAGATCTATGAGGAACTTGTAGAGATCTTCATCTCTCAGCCTGTCACTTTCCTGTAACAAATATAGATGAGAACTACTCGTATTTACAGAGATATAGAAAACGAAAAAATTAAACACATATTCCAGCCAGAAGCAATGGGCACCTCACCTGCTTGAAAAAGCTTGACACGGTGAGAGTAACTGGGCGAAAAGTGTCAAGACTGTTGGCAAAGTCGTCGGGGGACCAGCTACGGCGCTTTTCAGATCCGGCCCGTCGTTCCAGCGAGCCACGACGGCCTGAAAGTATTCAAGTAACCCACTCATTTCTCAAAACAAGCTGATCTTGACAAATACATGCTTACAGCTGCATGCTAAAACAGTACAAGAGCAATACAGCACTCTTAACACATTCACAGCAGGCAGACACTAGACAACAGCTCATACCCATTATTAAACATGATTGCACAACAACAATACAGTACCATGAATTTCACAATGTACCGTAGTTATATACGGAGCATGCAATGCACTAAAAAAAACATTAGATCATGCAAACTAATGGTGGCATGAAAGTTAAGCAGTTGCAAGTTAATATGTGTTTACTGCTAATCAAACAATACGAAAACAAAATGTCACCAACCAAACAAGTGCATTGGCCATCACACTCCATACTTCAAAATGATGAACTTACCAATGACAATTCCAAGGTTTGCTTTACAAATAGACACAAGAACATATTAAGAAAAATACAATGTGGCCATCAAAGTGCAAATAAACATGTCTACATTGAGTGAAAAACACAAGTTCAATAAATAATAGGTACATAAAGTTCTCATTGAAACTGCTAATATATAGACAATCACTGTAAGATGACACTTAAAAGCGTTCTCAACCACAATCAAACAATTTGCAAAGCATGCTTACCATAGAACAATTTGTACCTTTTTATTCAGAAAGTGCACTAAATTAAACCAGCACATTACCATGAGCAGTGATGTGCCAAACCCTCTCTTGAACAGAGAAAGCTTTACCGAAACCACACAAACTGTGTGTAATGTACACTTCTAGCCAATAGTTGACACTGTGAGGAAGAGTGCACACCAATAAGTCTAATTAACAGCAAGGCCGTAATTTACAATAAGAAACACTACTAGTCAATTTGCAAGGTCCTCACCCAAGGTGTTGTTCGAGCCAATGCTGTCTCGATCGCTGCCGCTGTCCTTGTCGAGGCTGTTGACCCCCGTGAGCACGTTGAGCAGGTAGACTGCTGTCCAGGCAAATGGCATGCGATATTTGCCAAGACGCTTGCATGTTGCCACAGCATTGGCGCGAACCTTGTCCTTGTTCTGCATCCATTAAATTTTGGGGGCCAATGTTAACAAACAAGGAAGGGATGGTGGGTGAGTAATGACAATAATGTTGAACAAAAATATTTTTTTCAGGATTACCTTTTCATCTTTCATGTAGGGCTCTGCACATTCGTTGATATCTCCCTGAAGGACTTTCTCGAGCTGAAAACGGAGATCGTCCATTTCCCATTGTGCACAAAAAACATCCGTTTCGGGTCATGCACTGACTATGCAATGAACAGGCATGAAGTGTAAAAAGTGGGCACGATGGCTGAAAAAAATCCCGTACACCCCTGAAAATATGAAGATGTGAACACTTGCAATGAAGATGCTACTATATCAAGCATTAAATCCTCCACTACTCAAAACCTTAGTGATCGGATGGCTAGAAGCCGTACTACTCTGAGGCAGTACAAAAATAAATTGGCAGCAGCCACTGCATCCACTATAGTCGAACCCTTTTATAAGAGACACTGATGTAAAATATTAATGGGTATAAGAGACACAAGTGTGCCCATATTGAAATAGGGGTTGATTAAAAAATGCATGCATCATACGCCGCTTATAAGTGACACCTTATATTAAAGACAAGAACTGCTCCCTGATCTATGTTTTTCATAAAAGATTTTAACTGTAATATGCCTACCTAAGCTATTAATGAATGAAAGAAAGGCCATTTTTTAGCGACTCATTTATATGTGAGACAGAACCAAACGAATTGAACAGACAATTAAGCCAGAGAGAGCATAGACGATGTTAATTGCTTCTTCAACTGTAGTGTACTAATTGTGTTGGAAATTGTGTTGGAAAGTGGACGAAAAATCATCCTTTTCGTTAATGAACAGAAAAATGAACAGGTACACTAACACACACTTCGTTGTAATCTCCACTTCGTTATGTATAGATTATATGTCTAACAAAATCATACTTGACATTGGTATACGTACTTTTATGTATTTGATGTATTGTATACATACAGTCCGTTGTTTGCATGGAACAATGCTGTAAGATACTGCAAATGACATATCACAAATATGTTTCCTTCTCATATTTTGTTTCGATTTTTTTTTCTTTTTTTCTTGTATGATTGAAGTGTACTTATAAAATATCTGCTTTGTTAACACAATCTGTTCCTTTAAATGCATATTTATTTAGACCCCCCTACTAGCCAGTGGCTATGGGTCAAACCAGTGTTGTGTATTTTCATGTAATAAGAGAACTTGAAATAAAATAAAATGAAAAATGAAATGAAATAGTATCTGAACCCACATCTCATGCCACATGATGCCCTCTGGCAAAAAGTGTGCTTTACACTCGCCGCCTAGGCTATGAGCAGCAATCAATGGCTGACACTCCTAGCTATAAGTACATGCAAAGAAATCACCACCGAAGTACACAGGAAAGGACCTTCCATGATAGCTGAATCGGTAGAGTATCGGAGGCTCAATTCAAAGGTTGTGGTTTTAAATCTCACCAACGGCAAGGGCGATTTTCATCCCATTTAATTTGCTTTTTTATACAATTAGTACGCTACAATTAAACAACAACAAATGACTTACTCTATGCTCAAACAAGTCGAGCTGACAGTTCAATTCATTGGGCTGAGTCTAACTTGGCTATAGTAACTTCGGTGAGTAAACTTCGGGACTGGCAAGGTACCTCTCACATGCCCCGCCGCGGTGGTCTAGTGGCTAAGGTACTCGGCTGCTGACCCGCAGGTCGCGGTTCGATTTTCTACTGCGGCGGCTGCATTTCCGATGGAGGCGGAAATGTTGTAGGCCCGTGTACTCAGATTTGGGTGCACGTTAAAGAACCCCAGGTGGTCGAAATTTCCGGAGCCCTCCACTACGGCGTCTCTCATAATCAAATGGTGGTTTCGGGACGTTAAACCCCACAAATCAATCAATCAATCATCAAGGTACCTCTCACGAATGACACCCACACGCTGTTATTATACTATGCTTCCTCACTTTGCATTTCAGACACATTTGGAACAGAGAAAGTATGAAAATTTCTTTCAAAATTTTCATTTTCTCAGCTAAATTATTTACAGTAGCAAAGCCTAACGAAAAGAATGAACTATCTATATATTAAAGCAAATATGAAGAGCAGAACCGATTAGTTCTAACACAGAACATTCCAGAACATGCTCAACTGATCACAGGTTATTCCTCACTTTGATGACTAGAAACAGGTCAGTAGATGGGTACGTGATGTTGAAGATGCATGATCGACAGAGCGTCGAGATGTCATGGTAAGGAATGTGGTCGGAGAGCATCCTCTTCATAGGTTCAGAGTTCATGTCGAAGTAAAAGTTCTCCGACACCTGAGACGAGAAACCACACATGAAGTTCGATATATTTGGCAACTGCGAATCAACAAGCATTGCAAACTCGTACAACCAAAAGTGCACGGAAAAACGAGTGAGCTTTGAGTTCATCCATGTGACTTACCTTTTTCTTTTCTTTGGCATCATAAATGGCCATGCTGCCAAAGATTGGCTCGACCTCCAGCTCCAGTCTAAAAAAAATTAAGACACACGTGATAAGCAATGAAAACAAGAAAAAAAAAACAGTAAGGCACAGGCAGAGAATAACTATGACACAGTCGAATCTCATTCATTCGAACATGCTTAATTCGAACTTCCGGCCAATGCGAACTCACGCTGAGGTCCCGTAAAAGCTATGTGCGTTCCAATGGGCGAAAACGCCCTGTAATTCGAACGCACAAGCACTTGCAACGGGTACTTCGAACACACCGCACTCCGAAAATTCTCTCAGCACCACGCCCGATCCCCCGGCGGCACCTCCGACACTTCAACGCTGAGTGCGAATGGAATGAAAAGGCTGCGGTGGAATGTTTTCTCTCTGTCAAATACATATCTGCGGTGTGCCCCTGTGCACGCTTCTCCTTTTTTTGTCTCTCCCACATAAGGACCCTTCCCCTTCAACGCCGCGTGCGGAGAGAGAGGGAAAAAAAGAAAGAAAGCTGTCGCAGAGTGTTGGCCCTCTCTCACGTGCCAGTGCCACGCTTCCCCCTTTCCCGTCTCCTTTCCCTTCTCCTTTCTATGAAGCGTGCGAAGAGAGAAAAAAAAAAGCTGTTGTGGAGTACTGGTTCTCTCTCAAATGCCGATCTGCTTCTCACTACATGGAGACGCTCCTTTCTCATCACGTGCTGGCCACGCTGCAGCTGTGGCGCAGAGAGCAGTAGCGGAGACGCAGTCGTTGTTATTGTCTTTTTTAGAGAGTGTCGGTGCGGGACATTGCCGCGCGCAACTTCTCTTGCAAGGAGAATGCTAAAGTCGAAGTAAAAATGCTTTGCAAGCTGCATGCGAAATTGATTGACTTGCTGCAAGGCAAACGTGTGCAACACAACTCAATAAGAAAAGCTTTTTT
The DNA here is from genome assembly GCF_043290135.1 of Rhipicephalus microplus. Classification (NCBI taxonomy): domain Eukaryota; kingdom Metazoa; phylum Arthropoda; class Arachnida; order Ixodida; family Ixodidae; genus Rhipicephalus; species Rhipicephalus microplus. Next base: position 12,360,766 of record NC_134709.1, on the reverse strand, counting down.
TTTTTTTTTTTTTGAGAGACAACCTACTTGAGAGCCAGGCATCGAACCAGAATCCGGTGAGCCATATGTTCACGTGGTGGCTCTGCAGGCAAACGTCTTTCAATGATCTCCTCCTATGAGTCAATAAATTACCCATGGGAGTTTACTTGCAGGTAACACACAGGTAGGATGGGTACAGGCACGCACACGCATACACACATAAGTTCAAGATTGCAGCACACCTTTGGAGAATGCTTTTATATGGTTTCACTGATGTTAATAAAATTCAACTTGTGTGTAATTAGGCTTCTAGAATTTAAGCTAGGTTATTTTGAGCTATTGTGCTGGCAAACAGTTTGAGAGTCCCACGGACTGCCTCTACTAACAATCACTCAAAGATGTTGTGAAGCCAAAATCCTGAATCTATATTTCATTTAGGTTATGTTATGACATTCGTCTGTTTGCCTAAGTTAGCTTAAAGAACTTTTATCCAATTGGTTTCAAGGCCATTCGTGCACACATGACGCTTCACAACTTTCAAAACAAACAATTATCATAGGTGATTGACTGATTGATCAAAGCTCATTATCATCTTCATTGGTACAAAAATTAAATTACCAAACTTGTAAGCACATGTAATTATTTTCATGTAGAGTCATCGGTTTATAGTCTGTGGAATCACTAGATGTGGAAGCTGTCACAGAACGAGCGCTAAACAAGAGCGCGCCGCCAAATACTTGCGACAACGGGCGGCAGAAACGCCGCGAGGTAAAAAGGAAAAAAAAAAGAAAGCAAACATCCAGGGCTCCCGGGCGCGCGCTCTCCCCGCAGAAGCACGGCTTCGCAGACGATCCTCCTCACCCCACATCGGCGGCCCAGCAAGACCGCGATTTTTCTCGAACGAACGGGGCGGGGTCAGACCGAGCTGAGTCATCCGACGCGGAGGGCAGACAAACCGTCTCGCCTCTCCCCAGCCTTCGCTGCGTATCGCGCCGACGAAATGACGAGAAAGATCTGGAAAGTCGCGCGCAAGGTATTTAACCGAGCAGCCGAGACGAGAAATCAGGAGGAGACGGAAGTTAACGCCAGAGCGCGTAGGGATTCCGCCGTGGAGTCGGCGAAGGTTCTGCCCGTAGTGACAGGACAGGAGGAGACGGAAGTGAGCGCCAGAGTGCGTAGAGAGTCCGCCGTGTAGTCGGCGAAGTTTTTGGTCCGTAGGGACGGCTCGAGCTACAGGCAAGAGCGTGGGTTTACCGCTATCGAGCGAAGACGCGGGCAACAGCTGCGTGTGTGAAGCCGACGGATTTCCGGCGAAGAAGTTGAAGTTTGAAGAGTGGCCAATTGAAGACGGGAGGTTTCCTGGAAGAGACTTCGAGAGCTGCGGAACGACAACAACGCTGGACTTTGAGTGAGTGATTCTCGGAAGAGTATCATTCAGACTTTTGTTCCAAGGACTTTGGACTGAATAGGTTTTCTATCTCTTTAGTCCTTAAGTGTCTTGGTTGTTCAATGCATGTGACTGCATCGTAGTGCGTATTGTTGTCTGTGTCCGTTGTTTCAAGTGTGGTTGATTGTACTGTGTAGTACATTGTCTGTTTGGTGACGTATTGTATGTAACTATTGTGGAGTGTGCATACGTGTGTATTGTTTTTGATCTGCCGTTAATGAGAATATAATTTTGTTTGTTTATCATCTCTCGGCTATGTCTTGTTCTTTGGGCCACAGCCGGCGTCCGCTGGCGCACCAATAAGGACCACTTCTAAATTGTCCACGCTTTCGTGGTGCGGTTCGGGGGGCCGATACTTCGGCTCTTGGAATTAGCCCGGCGATCGCCTCCCTAAGTAACGGGACAGGTGTGACAGAAGCACTACACAGACATTATTATTAACTTACTTTCGAACTGCGTACAGATTTGGTGTTAGTACAAACTTCAGAAGATAGGACATTGCTCCACAAGATAATTACGGCCATAATGAACAGTACTGATTGAGTGTGCAACACTGAGACACCCCTGAAGTCTTTAAAAGAAAATTATACACCTGATTTTCATATCATAAGTAATCAGCTTCAACTTGACTTTTTAATATTTATGTAAAGAATGTTTGCTTCTTTATTGCAGGTACAGTCACAAATTCAAAGTAAAAACTACATTTGTTTAGCATGCAACTAATTGAATAGTTCCAACACTGTGAAACATGAAACTGCAACCAACTTCTCACCTCATCTTGGAGAGGGTACAACTCAAAGAGGGCATCGTGGCGTCTTTCGAGGCGCTGAGCTGCATTCCGGCGATCCAGTTCCTCGGGTGGTGTACGTTCAAGCAGGGCTGGCACCAGTGGATCGGCTGCCGAGTTGCGCAGGTCAAAGACGCTGCTCGCCCAACTTCCTCGTGGAGTTTCAGCAGCGCTGGCACACCGGAATTCAACCGAAGAAATGCTCTCTGCTGGTGAAGGCTGCATAAAACACAACATAGCAGCAGCCGCTGTCAAACTTCAATGTAGTAATCATAAGGCTTGTGCAAGCATAAATTTTTCGGTTCAAAGCAAAGTCAAAGTGAATAATAATTAGTAAGCTTGAGTGTATAGTAAACTTAAGTTTTGAAGCGAACAGTGATTTCGCTGAATAATTTCAACATAAATGTGATCTACATATATTGCCACGTTCCTTTCTTCAAGTTTTGTTGTCGTCCCGTTGCACTTTGTTCAGCGCAAACCATGCCCACGTTGTTAGAGAAGCTTCGAGGCTGTAGTAGATAGTTTTGTTAACATTATGCCCACTTCGTGAACCTTTCAGATTATTCTGGAACCAACGTCGCCGCTAGAGATAACGCTGGATGTTCAATGGCAAGTGTATAAATGCTGACACGCTTCGCCGCTTGTCAGTTGATCGACAGCAAACGCCCTGCTCGCCACTATCATTGCCCGCTTTTTGCTGTAATAAGACTTTCCTTTTACGTGGCCACAAGTTCGGCCCGAATAAACAGTTTATCATTTGACCTGCAGTCTGCTTTGTTCGTCCACGTCACGACCCCGTGACTATATATATTTATATGTATATACTATTACAAAGAAACATGAGCATATTTGTCAACTAGCCTACTGGCCTGTGCAAATGTCTTTTTAATTGTTGTTGTTAAAAGTAAATGGAAACAATTTTGAATAGTAGCAGTATTTGAGTTTCGGTAGAATGAGAGTAATAGCATATAAAATGTTACAATATAAAATTTACTATGCTTAGAGTATATAAGCCAGTATAACAAAAATATAAAACTTAGAAAACAATGAATCAATGAGAGGGCAATATGTTTAATTAACTTTGAAATGAGTCTTTCCGGCAGCGTGAATTTTCTCTGGAGGTATGTACTCACGGTACAACACCCCTCTGCTGCAGTAAAGCCACCTTTACAGATGGGTTACAAGCGGATTGATACACATCTAGTTGTTCATTTCCGATACTTCGAAATTTTTTATAATTTAATTTCGAATTGAAGTCGAGTACTGTGATACTCGTTCGAATATTCGAAGCGCTCGAATATTCGCACAAGCCTAGTGATTAGTATCGAATACTTTTTCAACCTATTCAAGTAGCTGCAGGATTTGTAGGATGCAACTTATAGGCTGTAAAATATGTTGTTTCAAAATGTACCATATTCAGCCCACATCAAACCGTACAACACACTTTCAAACATCAATCAAGCTGCAGGTAATTTTCACTTCGCGACAGTGCACATTTCCTTAGAGTAGGCAGTTTTGTGGCATAGCGGCTGCAAGCTTCAGTGAAACCACCTTTTCAGGCTGTTTCTGCGGTGTAAGATGTGTTTCATATTCGTCCATTTTTGATGCGTTGAAATTTCAGAAAGTGTAATTTTCGAAGTTGAAGCAGTATTTCATGCTAAACTGTATGTGTCCCACAAAAAGTCTACCAAAATTTGAGTGCATGCACTGCATTATAAAAAAATTATGTGTAGTATTTGATTTGGGCATACTATTTAGACCACATAGCACCTTTGATACACTAACCAGTGGTAGGAAATAAAAATAAACTACACTTATCTAATGACATCGTCTAAAACAGGCCAATGCCTAAGATCATGTTTATTATTACTATTACTACAATTATTATATAACCACCAACCTGAGGTTTAAAATTGGCAAAATCGTACAGATAATACATTTAGGAGGTATGAAAACGAGCAGTAAGACAGAATTCATTCTTTTTAAAAGCTTCAGCCTTTGTCGATGCATACATAGATGGTTTTGTTTAACTTTGTCGTTTTGCCTTCAAATGCTATTGCCATGTTTTGGTAGGGCCCATTTCCTCCTTTTCAGGCCTTTAGTTTTCACGCGAATGAGACAGGGCCTGCTTTATTGTGTGGTCAGCCACCTCGATGCTGTGTTCTTTTGAATTACTTTGGTCTGTTCATGGTTGTGTTAATTTTTTTCGCTTGTGTGTTATGGCTTTTGTTTTCACTAGGTGTGTAAGCAAGTCGTCAGTTTCACTGACTGACACCAAGTTCGCTTCTCTAGATTGTCACTTTTAGTCATTTCATCCTCACGCGTTCTTTCCATGTTTTTGATGGCGACTTTCTCATTTGTTGGTGTATTTCCACTTATCACTACAACCACTTGGGTATTTCGTCCCCTGCGCATATTCAGTTTTGTTATTCCTGAGAGCGTTTTCGAAGTGCAATGCAGTGTTGTCGGCCTTCCCATCACTGAAGTAGGTTGCTTTGTTTACAGAAAAAAAAAGTGTGCATCAGCACTAGCATTTTTGTCCTTGTTAAGGGGAGATGCTACTCGAAGGCCCTTTTTTTTTTAATATTCACCCTAGAGCAATGCAATTTGAGCTTTTATGGAACTTTTTATGCTGATTTCAAATATATAATTAGTTTTCTTGCAAGTTGCATACTTTTAGCTCTGCAACATGACAAAGTGAAAACCTTAACCCTTTTGCCCCCCTCTTTTCATCCCTGAACTTCCATAATTTTTTACCATTCATAGTTCTTAATGCTTGAAATGAAGTGTAGAATGCAAATAACTAATTAGGAAGCCCATACAAAATATGTAATAGGCATGAAAAATAATAGACGTAAAAAGTTTATATTTCACCTACCCTAGTAAAGGTCTACATACAATATTTTATTATAGAATAAAATATTGAAATTTAAACTAGATAATTGCATTTGTCATACTTTGTAAAAAAATTGGGCAAAATTTCATGCAGATCCGAGCACTAGAAGTGCCCGAAAAAGGAGGGGCACATTGAAAAAAAATGGCAGAATTTGTGTTTTGAGAAAAACAAGTTTTAAAGTTAAAATTGAGTTTTTATTTATGAAAGATATCATTAAATCTGATGAAAGTTGACAACCACGAAGAACAATCCTTCTTGTAGGGGCCACTGCCACTAAAATATGCCAGCACCATAAGTTTGTCCCTCTCGGCTTTTTCGAGCCGACTCCTCACAGACAGGGCCACGAAACGCTTGCCAAACTTCCGCTCCATCTGGCAGAGTAATGTGGCAACTGCAAGCTTGGAAGAAGTTCGACAGGACTGCGAAATTTAAACTAAGTCCAGTGTCATGCCATTTTGCGGCCATGTTTGTGCCACATACCGTCGTACATAATGGCAATGTCATCCCTGCTAAGTTCCCTCACTGCGAGCTCTTTTGACCTCACAAGATTGGCGCTGACGTCATCCATCACGAACTTTCTGGCTGACGGGTGTGAGTGAGTTTTGTTGCATTGGCTTGCCAACAACTGCCGCAAATCGGACCAGCTGCTCGTAGCCTATTCCTACAGAGCGCGCCGCACAACAATGTTCACTTGCGAGCAGTGGCTTTTTTCGTTCATAACGGAGATAATTACACGAGAAAAGCATTGTTCAGCTGCGCTGCTCGACAAGACATGGACACCGCAAATAGGCTTCACAGCACATACAGGCGCGCAGGAGCCAATGGCAGTCCCCGGTCCGTACCACGTGATAAGCCAGTCGCGGCGCTCGATAACTCACAGATGCGTGCTTCTTTTTATTATTTCTTGCACTGCATCAGCGAGGGAAACTGTTGTTATTTGAAGAGTGAGGCTCAACTCTTTGGCTCATGCGATCAACAATGGCGAGCGGTGGCACACTATCGGAGGCTAGGTGCTCGAAGACTGCACACTTTGGACCTTTTAACAGGCACCTTGTGCTCTTTAGATGCAATTTTAAAGCATTTGCAGTTAAGTCTCAACCTGTACTTTTTTTTTTCATAACAGTAGAGGTACTAATCTTATCTAAACAGGCAAAAATTAAAAATCGGTGATTTTGAAAAAAAATCACGTTTTTCGACCCGCATCTCCTCATAACATGCAATTTCTGCCTATAACATTTTTGGTTGTTTTATTTGCTGTTATTTTGTAAATCGTATCAGTGTTTTGGGTAGGTATAGCCACAATAAATACTCCTGTTGAAATGTAAGCAAACTCAGTTGTAAGTTGGTGTTTGTCTGTGTCCCATGTGTATTCTTGTCTTGGTTTTAATTGTGCTCCATTCATCAAATACATATATACACTTGATTAAGGGATATTTACATTTATACGCAACGAATAGACTCAGCCCACAAAAGTACCAACAGTTCATACATCGTTTTAGAGATAGGGTGACATATTTAGCAACAACAGTGGTACTAGTTCTGTCTGCCTCGGAAATATGTCTATACAAACATGCTTGAAGCAAGTACCTTTACGCTATACATATTTTTTAAAATAAAATAGTGATGCTGTGGCTCGTGCTTAAAAATAAATTAGCACACCTTAGAAATCGGCGAGCACACGTTAGAAATCGGCGTCTGAAAAATATACACTGCGTTTCAGTGGTTAGATGAAATAGCAGAGTAAAGTCTACAATAATGAATTATCAAGTGCCAAATTAAGAAATCTTATGGCAGTCCGTCACTAGTATGTGAGCAGAAAGCCTAACGGTCTGATAACAAGAAGGACCAGACGGTAATCGTACCGGAATGTCTTCCCCATGACTCAGAGAGGACTGCTGCGAATGGCGGGACAACTCGTCGCAGACGTCCACCTCGAACTCCTGCTTCTGCGTGGTGCGCACGACGGCCGCCCTTTCCAGTGCCGCATCCCTGGCGATGACGCTGGAACTGTGGCCCTGGTAGCACCGACTCACCACCACCCAATCCGAGGTGTAAGTGTGCAGGCATTGCCTCATGTGAAAGTCCAGATCCTCCCTACAGCATAATCGACAGCACAGTTTTAAAAACACTTTTCATGCCTGGAAATAGAACAGTGTAGACCCGAATTATCTGTATAAAAGCTGGAAAACGTTTTGCATCAGACATGTTTTCTTTTAACTGTGGAGCTGTTTTAGCATGGCAACACTCCGGGATTGTTCCGCACAAAAGTGAGCGGGTATGCACCAAGCAGCACTTAGTATCTAAGCAAAAAGGTGGGAAAGAGAAGTGAGGGCGAGGACCAAAAGAGAAGGGGAGAGAGTAAAACAAATAGCAGAGCTATATATAGTGTAGCAAGGGAGTGGGATAGAGGGTGAGCTACTCTCTATCGAGATAAAGACTAAAACACTCACTTCACACAAAGGAAGCACAACGTATAAAACAAGGGCTTAATTCTGTTTAACGATACTTCAAAAAATTATGGATGCATGCAAGGAAAAAACTAGTGTGTACAAAAGAAAAAAAAACGAAGGGGAGGGCTCTTACGGGTTCTCTTCTGGCACGATGGGTTCTATGGTTCGACATTTCCTCGGTAGGATACCAACTTCTACGTCGTCAGGGGGAAAGTCAAGCAAGTCACTGATGGCATCCCGATCAGACAAGTCCTGGTGTTGTTGGAGGAACTCCTCAAAGTCCAAGGGCTCAACAACATCAGTGAGAGGAACCTGCAATGTTGCATTGAAAGCACACATTCAAAACAATCTTTATCAAAAATTATTTTAATACAATGCAACAGGCTAATATCACAGTAAATGTGGTTAGAGGAGCAAGCTTGAATGCTTTCTTTTTTAAACCAGTTATTTATTCGTATTGCATGCCTTTCAGCACTTAGAAGCTACAAAATATATTGCCACTCTATGTGTGACCATAGACACATCCATACACAAAATATTCCAAACCTGTTGTGTGCGTGCTACGGCTGATAGTTAAGAGTGGATCCAGGAAATGTCACCAGTTTATTTCCTGTTAGTAAATGTTTATTTTCTTACATCACTGTTCTCAATATTCTACAATATAACAGAAAAGAGAGCTCTAACACTGCAGAGAAAAAAGTTGTGGCAGGATGAAATGTCAATTTTACTTGCTTTAGGTGTGAATTATGATGTAGTGTAGATGGATGAATCAAATTTCAGGTAATTTATCACAAGGCGCAGGACACTTTGTTAAAAGAAAGGCACCAGCATGTTATGTTGCTTGCTTGTTACATATCTAATGAACCTTGATAGTTATGGAGTAATTAAATATATCCCTATTGTGATGTCAGTCATATTGTGTTGTGATTCTATATAGAAATACTTGGATTATGAACACTTGCATAAGTTATTGGCCACAAACACTACGAGCAGTTAAGATACCATTATTACGCCGCTTCTGTAGTTGAGACCACATCGAACAACCCGGCAGACGAGGTCTTTAACGATATACTTTTAAATACACAGCATACTGCAAAGGAAATTAGTGGGACAAGTCAAGTATGTCATGAGTTTATTTTCCCTAACCTCAATGAGTGTGTGTGTGTTTTTTGTCATCAATGGTTAAGAATGGCACAAACAAATTTTTCACACCTATGCGGGCATACCGCCTGAATGCGATTTAGGCAAGTGAGCGAGTTTATTATGATTATTCATTCTCGCGTTACACATGCTTAACCCACGTTATGATTATGAGGCACGCCGTACAGACGCTTGTACATTAATATTGGCCACATACTTTGCCACATAAAGTTTCCAAACGCGCACCCAGACGTCCTTTCGAGGCGCGGCCAGGAATCGGACCACGTCCTTTCGCTTAACAGCTCGACACAACGCGGGGAGTTTTATTTTGCAACCGTCTCCGGAAATAGTGAGGTAACATGCAGATACATACACTGCCCTGCGCTCCGTCGTGTCCATGGGCGAAGTCTCTCTCCGTTGCGCTACTTGCGATCTGGCGTCTGACATCGGCGTTCGCTTGTCTGCAAAGAAAACCGCAAAAACAAGCGTCAAGCCAGGGCGAATGAACCGGGAGAACAGCACTACACCTCGCCAACGCCCCAGTACATTTACGAGAGGTTCGGTGTCAGTAAATAATACCGAAAGCATTGGCTTGTGCGTCGCAACATAAAGCCTAAGCATGCTCGATGACAGGTTTAACCGGAGAATGGTCAAGCACGCCTTACTTGCTCAGTTTCTGAACAAACGCGCGCTGACCAGACGCCATAGCGGGCTTCGGGTGCCTTCGACTTGCTTGGCGTGATGCGCGTTGTATTAAGTCCATTCGATCCGCCTGCACCGCACAGACTAGTTCACGTGTTGCTGCACCTTGTCATTCGTTACAGCGGTGCAGCATTGGCGACCTCTAAAGTCTGCCACTTCTTTCCAAAGGTGCAGAAAAGGTGCAGCACTGGTTCATGATTTTCCTGCACCTTCTACGCTTACGGTGCCGGCTTGGTGCAGCCACACGTGCAGCTGAGCAGACGACGCAGCACTTTGGCGTAGGCGCCGTATCGCTTCTACTAACGCGGTGTGTTTTGACAAGGTGTTTGCGCCTTATAAACTGTCCACATGTGCGATTCGCCATCGGTCAGTGCTAGTTGAACAGTGTAAATTAAGCGAACAGAAATAAAGCCTGCACTGCCTGTACATTGTCATTTGTTTCGGGTGTCGCACTGTGCCTGCACCACTGAACTCGCGCTGCACAATTTCTGAACTCCGCTTGCACAGTTGTAAACTGGTGCAAATATTCGAATATACCTGCACCAAACTGTGATAAAAATATTGTTATCAAAAATACAATGTTGCCTACAAAATTTTAATTATTTTTATAACTACGCGTAGCTATCTTAAGTGCTACATAAAACATACGTATTTATTCAAACTCAGCAAAGTTAAAAATTTTTAGCTGGTATGGTGCGTCTCTCGGCAAATTTTATGTCCTTATTAACAAATTCCGTTGCAAAACCAGGGCATTGTTAGGGTAGCTTAAGAAACAACACTTGACAATATAAACGAAAACACTATCTACAACTTCGCATAAAATATTTTAAAAACTAAATAAATTCAAACAAAAAATTGAAAATTGATTTATAAATTTAAAAAATAACCAATTATTTTTTAACAATTTAAACTTTTATTTATTAACTTTAAATTATTATAATATTAAGTGCGAGATCACTATCTCAGTGTTGCGAGACGTCAACAACTTAGTGTGGCTGGCCGATCAGATGTTCGGCGATGGTGCAGGGGTGGCGAAAGTTTAAAAAGTTATCGCTGCTCGACATTCCGGATGGACGAAGAACGTAGGCATCGCTAGCCAACTGCATCGACACCAAAACACCGGCGAGGCAGGCCCACATGATTGCGCGCCTGGGTACGGTAACACCAAGATCGTCTTCAAAACTCGCCAACAAGTTTGCGTGCGTGCGTGTGCGTAGCGAGATCACACGTTTACACAGTGATATTTCGGGAACGCCCAGCTCTCGCATCGCGGCGATAGAGCCGTTTAAAGTCTAACGGGTACCATTGCTCTGGGAAGTCGTGGGGCACGAGCAGATATGCTGCGATCGCTTCGCTTCTTTGAAACCGAACTGGCTGGACCACGTAACATCAGAACCGCCGGCGCCGCAGGCATTTACGTGCGTAGTTGCGGCAAATGACTAGCGGACGAAACGATGCCGTGCTTTAAATGGGTGAAATTGGAGGCGAAAGGAATCTGAATGCGTGAAACTGACTTTGCTTCGCGGGCGTGTCGTCTCAAACGAGATGCGATCACGCATTTGCCGAAGCGTGGCGGTGATGCGCTTCGTAATCCATTGCAGGTAGAACACCAGAGCTATGGATATCGGGGAGAAGTTTCGGAGGGTCAAACGACTCTGCGATGGCTACCTGTCGTGAGTAGTGCAAGAAAAAAAGAAAAAAAGATTGTGTCAGTGACCACTGCACAGCCTGTCATTATTGCATGATCTTTTTTTTTCTGTAGCGCCCGAATGACCTTTCCTTCTTAATAAGTTCATACCCTGGTTTTCTTGTTTTTAGGCATGCTCATTACCACCCGAAACTCGTGCTTAAGAGGTACAATACGCTTACTGCGTTCTGTGCTTATTTTTCTCGCTTTTTTTTATATCTTCTGTTGCGTTGCACTGCATGCCGCTGATGTAATGGAAAGGAAATAGCGTTTGTCTTTCGTTAGATGAAACTGGAACAACTATTTTCATTACGTGCACGACCCACCCGTGTCACAGATAACTGCGCTGATTTAATTCGGTCGAGCTTGATTATAATCGCTTCTTTATAGTCAACTGTGGGTGACTGTTTGCATGTTGACTCTTTCGCTAGATATATTATGAATACAACGTGCTGATTACGGTTTGCTCTCGTTCCACAGATCGAGGAAAATGTTGTTGCTTGTTATGATGGCCCTTGCACTGGTTCTGTACATCGGGCCATCCCTGTTTCGATGGGTGAGGCGAAAGACGCCCATCATGATTGGTAAGCAGCGTGATTGCAGTGCTCAACACCACTCAGTTGCCTCAATGTCTCGATCACATCCTGCCCCGTCCTTGCAGATCCGAGCATCGGATGTGTGGCACTGAACGTTGACCCATTCCTGAGAGACGTCGGGGAGTTCGATGCCAGTTTATATCGTAGCTACGAGAGCTCTACTGACAAACAACTTCTCTCGTTCGTCGGTGAGTCGGGGCACTTTAATGCTGAGAGCCACTGAGACTTGCAGGTGTTCGAAAAACGGAAGTCTCGTGTTGTGCTCGCATATCAAAGACACGTAGACACAAGCGATTAAATCTGACTCATTCAGAGTGACATGCTCTTGCTCTGCTTTAGCTTCTCAGTTCAGCACTGTTGCATCATTGTCATGCGAAAGTATATGTACTGTGATTATATGCATCATTTATGGTACAATCCTGTGGTAGTGATTCTGCGCTAAATTCAAGAGACGTAGCATAGGTCAGGACCACTGGAACAAGCACTTACAGTCTCTCAAATCAGCAACACATAAAATTATTTGTAGCCTACTTAGTGAGAAAAAAAATGAAACAAGTTGTCTTCTTGCCATGTTTGTGTTGTGTGAAAGCATGTTCACAGCCAATCACACATTGGGTACTAAACCTAACACCGAGCTGGACAGGGTGCATGAACTTTCCAACATATTGATGTTAGACGAAACATTATTTCTATGCTGTCGTCCAGGTCATGCTCTTTCATTTTTATGGTTTACATTGCAATAAAAAAAAGCTCTGTGCCTCGTGCAATATTTTCTTTCAGGAAATGGCAAAATAGGCTTTTCCGTTGATGACGACAACACCCTGTTCATTTTCAACAACAGGACTCTGTCCCTTGCCTTGCCATTTCATCCTGGTGTTGAGATCACGTACTCGCAAGCCTCCCACCAAGGTTAGGTGACCTCAGTTTTTGTAGGCAACTAGCCACCTAGCTAGCCATTGTGCAGTTGGACTGAAATGAGTTTTACTTTCTTTGTTCATGTTTCAGAAGGCAATGTCATACACTTTGTGAAAGGCACTGTCTTTAGGTATCAGTGTTTCAACAAGGTAAGCAGTCTACTCCCTAGATCTGTCAGATTCACTGAAGCACCCAGTATCGTCTAGTTGGAGAGACATAACAACCTCGTGGCGGCCGCATTATCAGTGTAGGCGCAAATGCTTGAGGCATGTGTGCTTAGATTTAGGTGCACGTTACAGAATCCCAGGTAATCGAAACTTTCGGAGCCTTCCACTACAGCGTCTCTCATGATCATATCGGGGTTTTGGGATGTTAATCTCCAACAGTTGTTATTATTGACATAACAGCTGTCAAGATGTGCATATACAGGACAGAATGGGGATACATGAAACATTTGTGCAAGTGTTTGTTAGTGTGTCTGTTTGTGTAAATGCATTTTCTTATTCTCTTTCAAGCATCACATGAGAGCAATAATTCATGCAGAAACATTGTTGCTGGATATAATGCAGTCCTTTAGTGGCTGAATTGTTCAGCTTTCCACTAGACATTGACCTCGTGCATGATTTCTCAGTTTTTCCTATTAGGAAGCAAAACTAACTGCATATTTTATGGAAATAAACTAAAATTAGAAGTTCTCAAAATTCAAGTCTGTAGTTTAAATGACACCCCTACAGAGCCATACTTAGGTCACCATTTGCCTTGTAAAGCAATACTTGGTAGGAGTAAATGTAATGGTGTTTCAAAAAGGTAGTGATTGTTTGAGTAAAGTGTTTGAATCTTCAATATCATGACATAGTACATTGGCTGAGACATTTATGCTTTGGATTACAGAGGAGAAAAACAATCAGTGTCAGTCACACCTACTATGCCCATCGAACAATACCGTCCTTACTTGTCCAAACTGTCAAGATTGTCAACCCTCTGGTGAGTGCAAAAGGCTGTTCTTATTGTGATACGACTGCTCGCTTAACTTAGTGATGACCGCTCTTTGGCAATGTTTGGCAGGGCATCTCAGTTTTCCTTCTAACACTTTGCAGTCGGATCCAATCACGTTTGGCATCGAGCAGAAAGGTTCTACTACCGAGAACCTGCAAGCAAAGCCTCTTGGGTTTGTTTGCTTTTTGTTTGGCTTTGCATGAAGTTTGCGGCAGTCTATGTATAGAGTGAGTCAACGCTCATAGTTGTTTCTGCGCAGATTTTCACTGGTCGCAACTAAAGTGACTAAATGATAATTTAAATGCACAAACAGTGCGAAAATCTTCACTCAATCCCAAGTCAGTTGAATCATATTCTTTGGATGCAAATGTCCTGGGCTATGATATTTGGAAGTTCCATCACTTGAATAACATGCAAATTTTTATCAAGTTTGAAAGCAAGCTAGCTTTTGTCAAATTGTACAATGATCACATAGATCACGGTCTCATAATATGCAAAGACTCAAAATGAATGGCTTAGAATAAGGTGTTTGAGTTTAGTAGGCAAAAAGGATGCCGAATACAAATATAAGAGAAAAATAAAATAGGAACGAAAAAATTTGGCCTTGATGACTAGAGGTAAAAAAAATGCAAGACTCAGCTTCAAGAGGCAGACTTATTTTGGAGATATTTTTCTTTATTTCCTCTTCGATTTCGATAAATATGGGCAGCTTTCCTGCTGATTTCAAAAATGTAATTTAGCTCCTGAGATAACTTTAGTTCACTGCTCATTGTTCAGGGCCTCGATAGACATTAAAGTGCTTAATGAAATGTAAAATTTAAGGTATATCAGTGTTCACTAATCACTAAAGATTGAAAGTATGCAAGCAGTTTCCTTTCTTGCTTTTCTTGATTATCTTATAGGACAGTGAACTTTAACTTCTCTAAAACACTTGGCTTCCTGTTATATACTTGACGAATAATTCAATTAAGGAGTTGTTCCCATATCTATCTCATATTACGGAGTTGCTCCCATATCTAGATTCTCTGCATGTTTACATTTCCATTGCTTGAATCATTGTTGTAGCTGCCCGAGATGCAAAGATATATCAGCCTGAAAATTGAACTATCATAAATTTACATTTTCAGGAAAGGGCAAAAAAGAAAAGCACGCTGGTTTATTTTAAAAATAACAAGTAGAATGTGTATTTTGAAATAAAAACATGAGGGATGCATTTAAAGCTGCCCTATGCAACCGCCAATAATACGGAAAATCAAAGAACTTGACAGTGTCATCAGCAAGCATATGTATTGTTGAATGGTGTAAAACTCTCATTGATTCGTTCATATTTGGTCGTGACATGGTACGTTTGGACGATCCTCGGAGTGTGCCAAGCACGAAACACGGCAAATGTGTAAAGCAAAGGAGAGAAAGCAGCATTTGCAGACAACAGAAACAGCCACGTGCCTTCAGAAAGGCGTGGTCAACATCCATGGGTGGGTAATAGTGAGCCTGGCTTATTTCAATATCATGTTAATTTTGGTGTAGGGTCTTTGATTTTGATAGTGGCAAGGTGTATGGCATTAGTGAGGCAGCCTCTGTTCTAATAATATCGAAATTTGGGCTAGTTGGTTAGGCGCTGTACCCAAAAGTGCAATCTGTTCGGTGCTACCACGTAGCTTTCTCTGTGTGCACTGCAAAGCTGTTCTATCTCTTGGAAAATTGAGGTGTAGTGGCATCCTTCTCTACAGTTCTAGTTTAACGAGAGCATATTCCAGTACTTTTCTTAATGCCTTGCTTTGAAAATATACTTACATGCTTTCTGCTTGCACCAAAGTATCAAGGATCGCTACGGCCAGGAAAATATCATCTGGCATGGCAAGGTCTCGCCAGGCATAAGCAAAGACACCGTCATTGCCTTCGCACTTGTCACTCCAAAGTTGCCAAACACAGTCACAGTTGAACCAAAGAGGTGAGCCATTTCATTTTGTAACTTCGTAAGGTGTTTGAATTAACCAACATCATGTTTTCTTTTCTAATTTGTACATACTTGTATTATGAGTGCAACTGTGCCAACAGGTTCACATGCAACATGTGCATGGACTGTGCATTAAGAGAAAAGGAATTTGTTCACGGATTAGGTGCAATGAATGAAATCTCACCCTTGCCACAGAAATACGTGAAAGCAACTGTTATTTCTAGCCATCTGAGTACTTTATGAGTTTTTTTCACAGAACTTGTTCTCATTTCAAGTACTCATTTTAGGTAGCTATCACACAGAAGAAAGTTCCACACCTTTGAAAGAAAAAGATGAATTTATATCCATCCGAAACTGTCAAACTTAACTCCAACGTTAATTAAAAAGCTTATGTCAGATGCGCAGTTTGTCAGGGCACTGTCAAATAATAAGGTCCACTAAAATATGGCATTAAAATGAAAAGCTGTACATTGCTTTGTTGGAGGCACCATCGGAGAAAGAGGAGAGAGATTTGCTGCCATTAGCACATCATAACTGAGCCTCCTGTGGTGGCAAAGGGCTGTATAAATTTCATAGAAGTTCTTTATGGATAAAACACAATTGAATCGCAGAGAACTGAGACAGCGCGTGCAAACACGAGATAAGTTTGGACACCACATTTCATTCCCTTGCGACAGTGTCGACGTTGTAATGCCGATTAGATGGATGACAAAGACAGTGAATGTGGTTGATGCGTGCTCAACCCTTGACCCTTTCAGTTCCACAGTGCTCAAGATACAGACTCTGGTGGATTACTCTCTGCCTGTGAAGTCAAAAGACTACCCATCTGCAATCTCACAGCTTCAATCTTTTCTCAAGGAGGTATGTGTGCTCTCTTTCGTTAGTCTTGTATTCACATATTTCAAGCCTCATTTTAGCAAAGCCTCTTGTGATATGGAGATATTAAGTTTTTTGTGTGTAACCCACACACAAAAATACGAAAGCTTTGGAGCTGAAGTTGTGGTGTGAATGACACGTAAGTTTCGGTGGGCAAGGTGGCTTTCTAGCACTGTTTCACAATATTGCTTGAAGAATAGTTTCACAGCAATATGCTGGGGTGTTTTTAAAAAAATTATCTGCTTATCATAGTTGGGGGTGTGGAATTTATTCAGGGGAGGGTTATACGCGTGAAAATCAACATGTTTGTGATACTGAAGCACGTATGTTCTATTATGGGGAACTATTTTGAAGTTTACTTTGTTGTATCAAATGATTTGCGACCACAGGGTCTGTATCTTGTATTTCCAGGCTCAGTTCACACTTTGCGATTGAATTTTGTGCCTGCATTTTTTCATGTTACAGGAAATGCAGAGAGTTGTGAGCATCGAAAGTCACATTCTGCGCAATATGCACGTCGATGCGTGGAGCCAGGTGAGACCTTTATGCCTTTATAATGGGAGGATAGCACGAAGGTTGGCTCGAGACAGCAAATGCCAGCATAAGCTTTACCAAAGGTCGGGAGAAAAAAGATAAAAATTTTTGTCACATTTTCTTTGAGTAATGCATCCAATTTCGCTTAACATTAATTGTATTCCAAGTTTGCTGCGAGCAAAGAAACAATCCAGATTTCTCTGCAGTGTGCTTTCAATTTAACTGCTGCATCTAGAGAATCTGGTGATGGTATGGCACCATTATTTGATAGATCGTTAGTGATTGATAGAAGGATGTTCATGAAGCGAACATTCTTACGAGGAGATTTCTGTTCCTTACATAGCCATTAAAACATGGGTTCATTTTTAAAACGCTATCTGCTTACGATTAGCAGTACGTATATGTATTTGACTGAACCTTGACTCTATGGCTTTGAAGCGTTTAGCTACATTGCAAATTGACCATTTTTAATAATTGCTTGTTTTAAATGAAATAGTTTGCCCAGGCAATGATTACGTATATATGCTGAAACCTATGCTAACACAGTGATACTTTTGTAAAATTTCAAAAGATCATGTTTAGTAAATTACATCACTTGAGCCAATATTGGATGAATCATTATAGTAATTATTATTTCCCTCCTAATTGAATGATTGCAGCATGAGGTTCATACAAATTTTTGTGGAACATGTCTATGTTAGACATAAACAGGATACTGATGGAGATGGTATTCATTACACAAATTCTGGTGAATTATCCTCTATAAGAGTATTGCTTGTGAGTGTACCAGTATGTACACACTAGTGTGCATACACCAGCGCGTGTACACTGCTGTCTGTGCACTACTGGGTGTGCACCAGTGTGAAACTCTGATAGTGCTCACCAGTGTGTGGGTGGTCACGGCCTTCACTTTTGGATGTCCCAGTTGTGGAGCACTGGCTTCGGAATCAGCCAGTCCAAAGCATATGGTGCGCTCAATGGGGACGTCATCAATGGCACCATCTACTACATACTGTCCCACGTGCGTGCCTTGGCGTCCGAGTGGAACACTGGTCCGGCGGAACACCGGGAGCTGCAAGCACTTCTTGCCTACCCGGAACACTGCTACGGTGGCCACCACACCCTGTGAGTACTCACTCATGGTACCTTTGCTTCTTACCATCAAGAAGTTCTTATAATGTGTGTCTGGTCTGTTGTATCTTGCAGCAGTACTTTGCAGACGTTCAAAACAGTTCTCGTCTAAGGATTTGTTAGATAGACAAGCACACTTTCAGCTTTTGCTGGGCTCAGTTACTCACTGACACTAACGTATAAACTCAGAAGGCTGCTGTGAAATGCATGGCAGTATGGCTTCAGTTGTTGCCCCTCCCTTACCTGCAGGCAAGCCTCAACCCTGTGGGCTGACCTGACGAGCCTGTCTTCAGTTACAAACGCAGTAAACTTATGGATGCTCACCTTGGAGAACCAGGGCTGTTCGAAACTGATTAAAACGGGTGAGTTTCAGTATCACATCTGAACCCTGTTTTTACGTGGCATAATCTCAGTCTGTCGCTCTCTCACCACTCTGGGTTGTTACTTTTTTAATGTAAATTTTAATGTAACAACCTCTAACACAAGTGGGAATCTTAGCTGAAGGTCTGAGCATTGATTGTGGGCATTTTCTTTCACTGCAGGCTAGGATATCTGATGTGCTATGTAGTCTTTTTTGTTTTAACACTAAAAAAGAGGAGGATATATATGTTTTTTCAATATCACAAGTCATAAATTTTTGGTTGGGCTAGTTTAATTATAGTGTAAAAATTAGATCGTTAGCAGATGAATGTATGTTATTTAATAAAGTTCCACATACGATTACAATAATCTGACCACTAGCCTGTGTAATGTACATGAATTGTTTAACAAGTGGGGAATATGTGTCAGCATGAGTTGATGTGTCAGCTTTCCAGTAACATGCAAAAACAAATTCACTATCATATGATTACATAGAGTCTTGTTTCTAAATTGTTTCTAAATTTTTGTAGCACAGCCACATGGTGGTTCAGAAAGTTATTTGGACGCTTACAGCAAATTGCACGGGGCTTGCACAAGCAACTAAAGACAAAATTAGGACTTTCTTTTTATGGAAGGCATATGCAAAGTCTCCTTTCCCTTGCTTTAGTGTAGCAGCGCACTAGAACAAAACAACTGGACCGAAATGCAAAAAACAACAAACATACGCTTACTCCCAACTGGGCAGTTTATCAGACCTTAAATATAATATATATTACATGTATACGACACATATCTACACGATGCGCAGTGAAGTGGTACCAACTTGCCCCAGGTGCCATCTGATTAGTTGTTTGTGTGAGTAGCACATGTGGCCACTTGGCACTGACAATCTCCACTGCTTCAATTTCTAAATGCTGGTAGGTGCGGAAGGCGTGTTGCAAGCCGTGGTGTTGAGTCTGGGTGCCTTCCTGTTCAAGGACAGCCACCTGGAGCTCAACATTCAGCCAAAAGACTTGCACCGAGAACTCTTCTTTCGCCGCATCAGCTATGGCAACGCCACGCACCTCAACGTGAGCGTTGTGCTGGGCGATGACAACAAGGCGCTCCTGCAGGTTTGGCTTGACCGGAGTGACCGGGACTACTATGCGTGTGATGGTGGATGCCTTGATCCACCTGTGAAGCTTGAGTAAGTATTGCGTTTCTTGGCTAGGCAGTCATGCAACAGCACACTGCGTGTTGGTTAATTTTGGTGAAGCTTAGTCTTAGCATGCGTATCCAAAGAGCAACACATTATCCGCATGACGAGGCAACCACAATGTTTGAGTTGCAAGCTGTACCGCGAGACCAGTTTTCTCTGAAAGTCCTACACTCAAGTACACCTCATCAATACTTCTTTCTGAACAAGTTGATTCGTTACGGAGAAAGAAAGTGCCAGTGCAAACAGACGTGCTCATCTGTGTAATGTCACAGGTCGGGCTACGGTCATTGGTTTAGCAGTATACTTGGGTCCGGAAATGTTGGCACACACATGCCTGAGCCAGATCATGATACCTCTGCCCTTGAGCATTCAGGAATGTTTCATCTTTCATTTTCCCTTTCAAAGAATAAATGAAGTCAATGAAAAGCTTTTATAAGGGAAGGCATTTTTGAACTCTAAGGAGATATGAGCACACAGCTGAGCAAGAAATGCATCTATATTTTAAAACCATAAAGGTCAGGTATAGCACCTGTTTTCTCGCGTTTGAGTGTCGGGGAATTCCTTTCATGGCAAACAAACAAGCAGAGGAGTTAAATTTCCTACTTATCGCAACTCCCTATGCCTTAATCACATTTTTAGAACAGGAACCACACCTTTTTCTCTCTGTTGTAGTTTTTCAATGTGAATACAGGATGACCAAGTTGATTAAACAACATTTTTCTTTGTCTGTCTGGTTCTCAATTTTGTGCTGAAAAATAGGACTTTATCAAATTGTCTATCCCTATAATACTAGTACATTCGTGCAAGCTATAACCCATTTCTGCATTTTTGCTTGCTGTTGTCAACAACAGTCAAGCATCGGCACTTCTAGGGTTTGTTAGTGTGCTTCATACATTTGCTTTTGTGCAGCTTCAAGGCAAAGCAATTCCCGGTGAAAGTGACTGAGCCCATGACGGCTGTTCTGTACATTACTGCAGACCTTGAGCACATGAAGGAGCTCAGTCAAACCATACACGTCAAAGAGGTGGTCGAAGGTACGTGAAAAGTTTCGAAAGTCGTGAGAGCATGCAACTGTTTACACCAATGTAAACTTTTTCACAGCGAATTACTGGCAACTGTGGCACAAATGTAGAGGTATTGCTGGATTTGGCTTTGTTATTCTTAACGCAATAGATCAAAGATTCTTTTTGTCACTTTCAATTAGTTGTAAAAAAAAAAAAAGAGGATGCATGTCATTCACATTGAAATATTACAGGGTCAAGAGCACAGCCCTTTTTTTTTTTTTTCAGAATTTTTAATGTACATAAATAAATGAAAGCTATTCAAGTACAAGATTTTGAACTCGGAGCTACTGATTGTGTTGTGACTTTGTGTTCATTCTCCTCCTTATCTCAGTTGCACTGTGCTTGTATCATAAACGAGCGTGAAACAGCTTACCCAATCCAGAGCTTTATTGTAAAGAGAAGTTATAAAGCAAAGAGCTTTTCTTTCTCACAGCGCCGGCGCACGAACACCATGTCATTGCATTGCATCGGCACGGCCATCAACTTGGAGGCCTGCCGGCTCTCTTCTGGGTGTCCATCACTTTCCTTATCGTGGTCTTTCACCTGTTCCTGGCAAAGCTCATCTATAACGAATACTGCGGTTCCTCGCAAGAGAAGACAAGGGGACGATATGTGGTGTGACGCAGTGCGTCGTCAAGAACAGCGTTTCGTGTGGACCAGCGCTTCAAGTGTCGTGTGGGTGAGAGAACCTTGTGAGGGAATGATCTGCGATGGCGCAGAGACCGTCGGATGTGGACGCGACAAACGTCTGTGTACCTAGTGTCCCGCTCGGCGTCAGTCTAGCCAAGTTGTAAAGTACGTTCTCCTGCAAGCTTCGCGTGCCAGTGTTTTTTCATCACCAACACTGCCACTTTTCTGGTTGAACCAAAGTGGCCTGGTTTCACCTCTGGTGTGAAGTGTGTACATATGTCTAGATACTTTGCATACAGACACAGCGATGTATGTTCAGGTGCCGTATTGGATGTGAACTCCAGAGGCATGTTTGTTGTTATTATGATCGTTATTAATATTGGTGTGTCTTAATATAGATTGCTTTGGTAGAATTGGGATATAAATGTGCTAACCTTTTCTTTTGCTTGTGATAATTGCTTCTCACTTGAACCTGTAAATCAAGGCTGTTTGGTTTCAGAACCTGTAAATCAAGGCTGTTTGGTTTCAGGGCAAAGAGATTTTACGTGTTGCTTAAATTCGAACTATAGGTGAAGGAGTCTCGTTGAGGTTAAAGTTATTGTGAGCTCTGATAATCAAGCTTAAAAATTATATTTGGAGATGCAGTATTCGCAGGAAACAGCGTTAAATGTGGAAGTTTGGTTTTGTTAATGCAAACAATCTGTATTTAGTGTCCTTTAAGGTGTGAGAAACTGTTTTCAGAGTCTGCATCTGACAGTGCAATGTAATGTATTGTGAACTTATCGTATTTATTGTCTCTACATGTGGTTTTGGCAAGCTTGACATCAATCATGCTATGCGAAGTAGACCATCCTTTTGTTCCCATTTCTAGCGCCTTCTAGATTTTGTTGTACATGATCAGTTCAGATATGTATAATGTACAAAAGTATGCAAAGTAGAGCACTATACAAAATTTCGATTCCACTTTTGCAACTGTCCCAGGTAACTTTGATACTGTGGCACAACAAAGCACAGAAGGCATCACATGAATGTAAATAAGGTAGCGGTTGTTTCCTGTGCGGGTTCAATAAATTTACTCGAGGTTTGTCTGCTACACTGTATCTACCTGTCATATTTATGTACAGTCGAACCTCATTATAAGAAATTTTTGGTTATAATGAATAAAAATGAGGAACTGTATTACCATTCGTTAAGCATTACAAATATACATTACATCTTATTTTTAGCTATGAGAAAACTATTTTTATGTTATATGCTATTTCTTCATAATGAGCTTTTACATTGTCAAGGATTCAAACATCGTAGAAAAAAAAATGGAGCGCTCACTGAAATGAGGAGCAAAATAAAATTTGGATTGATTTTTCACTATCCATTGCTCCTGATTCTGGCAAGTGCATAGTTTTTCTATAGTGAGCTATTGCTTAATATGAGAAACAAAGGGAAGCTCACACACAATGGAATAATCGGATTTCTGCCCAGCTATAGCTGAACGATGCAGCTTGCACGTGCATCTCCAACCATTGTGCTCGAGCTCCCATTTTAAAGAGGTTTACTTTGACCCCTTCTACTAGGTGAGCACAAAGTTGTTTTAAAAGCAGAGCTATTTAAGGCCAAGGATAATCCGAGTATCCGTCATCTGCACTCTATAGCCCAGATGCGGCAGGGAGAGAGAAGCTTGGTGGAGAGGAGGCGATGCAGAGGCGGAGCTATGGCAAAAGTGGAACGGGTGATGGGCAAAGGAAGACTGGCTGATAGTCATCCTGGATAAACTATGGGTCTCGCATTCATTCTGGAAGGTTTAGCAATGGTCAAGCTATAACTGTTGCCACCAGCACCGCTGTCTAATCAAGCTTTAAGTCAGCCGAAACTGCACATAATTTGTGTGCTCTCCTAATAGTACAAAAACATTTTTTGTGTGTGTGCTATGTCCAGAACAACTCCTCCCCATTCACCAGTTAATGAGTGCCTGCAAAAGATTCACGTGGCTTTTTAGCAGTATTTTGTAGATGTCATACTACAGTAGACTCCTATTAAATGAAACTCTCTTAAACAAAATTGCTACTTAAATGGAACAACTGCCTCTAATATGTTTGGTTTCGTACTTGAATATTATACCCCTGTTTATTTCTCAGTAAACGAAACTCCTTTAAAGGAAACACATTTTCCTGGTCCCTTTAAGTTTCATTTAAAAGGAGTCTACTGTAGTTCAAGCAATATCCTTCTATTGGGCTGCATTTTTCTGGAAAAAAAAAACTTAGTTCTGTTTTGACATCCTCCGTAAACAACACTGACTGTGGACATTGGACAAGTATCAGTGGGCAAACACATGACAGCCATGCATAAAGGGAAGTCATGGAGAGTAATGAAAGCCAACTCACACAAAAGATTAGGTATTCGGAGATTATGTATGAAGCCACCAAATGCAATAGAGGTGTAGCTTGCAATCGCTGGAAGAGGTCTTCACTCTGCAGTGAATATGAATATGCTTGTGATGATACGACTCGAAACCAGGGGTGCGTGAATATTCGAGGTTCAATTCTAATCGAATAATACCTAATCAGGTGATTCGATTCGACTTTTGAATGGCTAGTATTCAAAGTTTCCCATAGTTCTCAGGATGAATATTTAAAACGGGACAAAGGCCAATGGTGCAACTTGGTTAGGGAGGGGTGGATAAAACTAATGCAAACATTGTTACAGTAGTCCTTTTGTTAAAACTTCCACTGATATCGTGGTTCCAATGCGATCACATGTTCATTTGGAAGCAGATTATGTCATTTTGCACACGAAAAAAGCATGTCGTAAAACTGTCAAGTCCTTCACAGCTTTGTTTCCAAAGCGAATGCATGTACTGCTTGCGTAGTTCGGCCGCGTATGCCACAGGTGCCGTAAATTGTCCAGACTTTGGCCCATGAAACCCTTGATTGATATGTGGGGTCTAACGTCCCAAAACCACCATATGATTATGAGAGACGCTGTAGTGCAGAACTCCGTAAATTTTCACCACCTGGGGTTCTTTAACGTGCGCCCAAATCTGAGCACACGGGCCTACAGCATTTCTGCCTCCATCGGAAATGCAGCCGCTGCAGCCGGAATCCCCATGAAACCTTTGATGATCGGCTTCACATCTGGTAATTTATTGACACTGTGCATTTCACACTGCAACTCTCGTATAGAAACTCATATCGTACTAGTGCACAGTTAAAATGCTGCTGTGAACGGGTGCCCAACCAGAGATATTTAAGCCGACAGCTACCATGGCGATGAAGCGCAGCATTGCCTTTGTCAGATTAGTCGTAATGGGTGATCACAGGGGAAAAAAAACTAGCTTTCATACTCTCCTCTATTGGCCTTTAGGAGATTAGGAGTGCTGCTGATGACTGTAATGGCTCTTCATTCAACATGCTTGCGTGCCCGTAAAAGCTTGGGAGGGAAAGAAAAAACCCTCCCGAATAAGTACGTAATAATGCTGTCGACATGCCGTAGTATCCCCAATTTTTCCTTTTTCTTGTCATTACTAACGGTACAATTTTCATGTAATTATACTATTCAATATTATATTCTATATTCAACATTTGTGGCTGCAATTTAGCACAATTCGATTAGAGACGAAATTTCACTATTCGCATGCCTCTACTCGAAACATACAGACATTTTTCGCGAGCAACAGGTGTGAGTAAGCAACACACAGCAAGTGTGCCTCGACGTGTTCTTTGTACAGTAAAACCTGGATGTATCGAATTAAATATCTCTATTGAACAGTTACAAAATCCATCACGTGTGGAAACTTCATGCTAAAGTATAACGAAGTTTATTCATCTTTACATACCATGGCATCATCTTCTGTGCCCCTATATGTGCAGTGAATCGAAATCAATTGCATCATCAGAAATATCTATGTCAATGAAAATGCACTGGTTTTGCAGATGCTTTCGAAGAAAGAATCGCATCTGCAGGACAGAGCTAGCCAGTAAAGAGAGTGAGCTGGGTTGAGTAGGAGAATAAAGCCGTTATTAGACAGAGGAGTTTGGAGCACGCAGGCTCCGAGGCGTGTGCCTCAAAATGTGAGCAACAAATTTTTTTCTTTTGTAAGCTTCACTGCAGTGAGTGAGTAAAAACTTTATTGAACATGTCCGGCGTCATTGAGCTGCAATACATCAATGTATTGCGGTGAAATGTACTAACACAGATAACTGTCGTGCAATGAAACATATCACCTGTGGCGGCCTTTCGCTATCGCAGAGGAGCGAAACACTGCTTCAAGAACGCGAACGGAGCACAGGTCTGATGCGCGCACAAATTAGAAATGAGTCTTCAGTAGACATTTGTGTTTTTCAAACGGCCGTAGGGAACGGACCTGTGAATTTCCCGCTAACACATCCCGGAGCTTCGAACCGGGGTACCTAAGCGAAACAATCTGTTTGGATTGACAAACTGTACGCTGAGAACTCCTACGTTGTTAATTCCAACTGTGTAAATAATAAAAAAAATAAAATGGAAAGAATTTGATTTTTTAAATTTTCACGCCGAAACACCCGCTCATGACGTCACTGATTCTAAAAAGAGTTTTAGTATTTGAGCAGCATTGGCTCAACAAACTGTCCTGAAACTTGGTATTTCAAGTCTATGACCATTTCACTGGACAATGCACTTCATTTTTACTCATAACTACGCAGGATCTAGTAAGCACCGTCAAACTTTTATGACATCATGGCGCTTGGTGCGGGAATTTGAAGGTGGCGTCGCCACCCGCCATTTGCTTTTGCGCGTTTTCTAGCTTAAGAACCATATTCCCGCGACAATCCTGGCGATTGCCGAATTGTGAAGGAGTAGTGAACTGATGTGCGAAAAATTGGGGGCCTTTAAGAGTTGAACGCGATAGCGAAATCCGGCCCCTAGTGCATGCACCCTTCAACAGCTAAGTGCCTACGTATTAATATGCTTTGTTACATACACACGCACGCACAGAAACACGTACACAGTAGATTGGACCAGCGCGCGCTATTATTGCCGAATGGGCTCGTTTTCATCGTGACACCTGCCGAACAAAATGCGTTAAAGGGGCCCTGAAACACTTTTTCAAGTAACCATGGAATGAATTCTCTAGAAGGGCTTATTGTCTCACGAATTCAACGCCGCGAAAATTTGAAGAATCCGTCCAGTGCGAGTGGAGTTACTAAGGTTTGTCGCATGCTGCAATTGCATTATCTCTTCTCTCGTCCCGACGGAAGCGCTGCAAGCTAAGCACGGAGGGGTGGCGGGGCAAAGAAACTACCGTGCTTCGTGCCCTTGAGCATTTTTTTTTTCTTCGAATGCGCGGCTTTTTCAGTGTGATCGCGCGCGTACGCGTGGACAAGTAGCGGCCTGCCGCGGCTATCTTGGTAATTTGATTTTTCGGTCACAGACGCAGACGACTTTTCGCTCACAACCAACGGGGCCATCGCCGGGTTTTCTGCGACACGAGCTCTTTAACGCTATCGCGTTAAAAAGCTTTCTTTTTGGTGTTCTTAGTGAAACTCAAATAAAACTGCGCGGCTGAAGAAACACAAGTAGAAGTAGTTGACAGGACGTCTTGTCAACTTCTACTTTTTGCGTTTCGTCACCCGCGCAGTTTAATTTCAGTTTCAACGCCAACACCGAAACCATTCTTAAGATACTCTACAGATCTTCACTATGATTACGCCAAATGCGCAGCTATGTTAAGTAGCCAATTTATTCGACACCGTGTTTATTTCACCACTCCTATAGGTGGGCTGAGGGAAAAAATGGATGCTCGAGTCGGTAGAAGAGCGACAAGAATGACCTGTATTTGCATGCACATAAAAGCAAACGAGAACGGCAGACTGTGATGATGATTTACAATGGTTATACGGCTTCATCTGCACAAGAGGCCGGGCTGAACGTCGCGGGCGCTGACGCATGCATGGGCGTTGACGCAGGCATGGGCGATGGCCAATCGTAGTGTGCCGATGCCTCTGATAACGACGGAGCCGGGGTCGATGAATGGTCCAGTGCGGGAGCACTCGAAACAAAGTCACTGCTAGAGTTGTCATACATTTGACTAGTAGGTTGGGGAAAGAAGAACTGGGGCGCGCCTTGCGTGGTAGCCGGTTGATCTAAAACCGCCGCCGACATCAAGGAACCGTCACCAGACGCCTTATTACTGTCTGCGTCACCATGGTCTGCGTTAAGCAGATCCACATAGCGCCGGCGCGAAGAGCGCTGCTTGCTCAAGTGATACCGGCTCTGTCCTTGCCCGTTGCTGTACGAATTCAGCTGGCCTCCAAAACTAGAGTCCGTAGGTGGCGGAGCCACCAGCTGACTCGTTTCGCCCGGGGGAGCATTTTTGTCTACCCAACACTTTCTTTCTTCGTCCCACACAATGCAGGGGTCAGTGTCGTCTGGAAGAATGATCTGGTTGGGTTGCTTCGGGGTCAGCTTCTCAAAGATGGCCTCCAGCCAGCTCTTCCTGGCGGCCTCTCGTGAGTTATCAGTCGCCTGTCTGGCAGGTCCTGGCGTTAACTGTGAGTTCCCCGACTGAAGATGCGTGGTTACAGGCCGTGTAATGCTGCTGACGTCACTAATGCAACCCTGGGTCGAAGTTACGGGGCGTTGCGAATGACTTGAAGCTGGAGCACTGTAGTAGTAAAATCGAGCGGAATTCATTCCGGGAGGCGAAGATGGCGGCGGTCGAGAATCTTCAAGCGGCGACTTGTCCTCTACTTCGACTTGTGACTTGGGGCTGAGAGGGCACGTGGCTGCGAAGTGGTGCTCGTCTGAAGGCTGTGGTGCTGCCGACAAGTGAGGCAGTGGTGATTCGCTGAATTCGACAGTTTGTCGAGGTGTCTCATTGTATGAAAAAACGACCGGCATTTGAATTTGAGACGCGTCAATGGCAGAACACTCTTCCGTAAACGGGTTCTGCTGTTCTGTTGGTGGCGAAACACAATTGCATGCCGAGGTGTCCTTGTAAGCGCTGAAATATTCTTCTGGTTGCCGCAGAGCATAATCATCTTCGTCGCATGCGAAAAAGTCCGAACCACTCGAAAAGATTGGGTGACTTTGAAAACCGCTGTCTGAACTCAGTATCTCAGCCATGAGCCTTATTTCTTCGCTGTCTAAGTCATAAAGTGTGCTGTTGTCTCCGACCAGGGGCATCACCTCATTCTCAGCTACTCTAGGATGCTTTGAAGTTATTTGGGCAAGGACATCCAACCAAGGAGCTTCGTCGATCTTCCGCAGCTCTGTCTGCTCTAGGCTCAATTTTGGCACGTGGTACTTCAGCCTGTTCGCCAGCTCCAACGTTTGCGCCGCTAGCTGCTCCGACACGCAATCCTGCGCCATTGCCACTGCCAGAACCTCGCAATAGCGAAGCGCCTCTTCAACAAAACCGTACTCGGCGAGTCGCGTGGCGTGGAGAAGCTTGTACTCCTGCAAGTGAGGAAGGGCGTAGCTTGGGTCCGACAGGGAACGGGCGTACTCATAAATCTCGGTGCAGTGAATTGCTTCATTGGACGCAAATCTGCGAAACGGGAGCGTCCGGTGATCGGCTCCGAGCAACACGATCTTGCTGGATTTGAGAGAATACGATCCAAACTCGACGTGGGCGACCAGGTAGCAGAAATGGGCCGCCGCCAAGCAGCCGTAACTGGCTAAAGCGTCGCCGAGGGTGGTGACGTTTCGGGCATCCGCTTCCGGACTTCCCGATGCGTTGGAGAGGATCATAGCCAGATGATGCCTCCAGTCGCCCCATTTCAAAGAGGCAACCAGAGAGGCGGCGGCGGGCTGCCGTCCAGACAGGTGCTCGTACAGCGTACGTAGAGGGTCATTCGGGGACAGAGCGTTGGTGAAGCGAGTCATCATGGCTGCGTGAGTTTTGGCGTCCATCCTAGAGGCCAACGAAAGAGCGTGGCCCCAGAGGCCGTGCTCCACAGCCCACTCCAAAGCACACTTCTTGCGTCCGAAGAACAGATACTCGCGGAACTTGGCAATCGAGTAACTAGTGGTGGTGGTTCGGAGCTGGCTGCCGTCACACACCACGATGTCCTCGTCAAAAGAGGAGCCGGTACAAACGCCGGAGCTCCTGGATGAAACATCCGCGTCTCCATCGCACGTTGGCCGGGAACACAGCACGGAAGGCGTCGGCTGCAGCGTTTCGTAATCCCTAACGAGAAGCTCCGCAATCTCGGTGCCCGAAACCAGCCCGTTTTGTCTGAGCATGAGCACAAGCAGCTCCCAGAGTAGAACGTGAGACGACCTGTCGGGTAAGTCGTGGATTCTAGCAAATGACGCGATCTTGTTCTTGCAGTAGTGGATCACGTCTTCCTTGCGTGTTTCGAATCTAATCAACGGTCCTGGAAACGCCTCAAGTTCGCGAAAGTCGGGGTCTTTCTGCAACATGGGCGTGAGGCTGTGAAGTTCGACGAGCTGTGGCAGCGTATTCCCGCTAACGGTGGGAACCAGCTTCACCAGGCCATTGGCGCCGAAGAAACTTACAACAGGGTGCGGTCGCGGGAACTTGAACATTTCTTGAAGCCGGGGTTCGTCTTTCCGGGTAACGTTGGCGGCTAAATTCTGGCTATTGGGCGGCCGCGCATCGGCGGGCAATGGACCGGCGCTTTCAGTCTTCCAGTCATTTAACTGAGCAGTGCTGTAGGCTAGACTGGAATAGAACGCGTCCACTTGATGCTTGTAGGCTGGGTTGGTCCAGTACAACGAATCATAGTACGCGCCTACGGACTGTGAACGTGAAGCGTAGCCGTAATGGCTGTAGCCGTCGCATCTTCTCCCGGAATCCACGCGGTTGTAGTCAGAGGACATGTCAGTGCAACTTCGGTAGTTGAAGACACCGGCAGACCTGTCAAAGCCTCGGAATTCCGAATGGCTGCTAAAATTGTTACCTACTCGCGAGTCCCAAGAGTAAGTGCTTGGCTCGCGTCTGAGGTAGGTTGGCTCTGTCCACCGTTCTTGTTCACACATAGAGGGTTCCGCTGAAGTTCCGTGCAATCGTCGGCAGTTGTCATTGGAGCGGTAGTCACGCCAGTCGCCAGCATGGACCAACCGATGTGGTTTCTCTCGTTCTTCAGGACTTGCTCCCATCGAACGCTGAGCTGGGATTTTGTAGAAATGGTCAGGCTCATAATCCAGTCGCAATTTCTCGCCGTGATACGAACTCCGGTCATCGTAGGTGTCGAATCTCCACTGCACCTTCTCGTAGTCGTGATGTACGTTTCCCGCCGTTCTGTCCTCCTTGTGTCGTCGTCTCCCGCCTTTTTTCGAGTACTGGTCGCAGTACTTTTCCGAAGAAACTCTCCGATCATCTAGATGATTCGACTGCCTGTCTCTCTTGAGTGTCTCGCTTTCCTCGCAGACTCCGCTTCTCTGCAGGCGACCACCAAAGCTAGAACTGTCGCAACTCTTGTAATTTATGATTTCCTCGCCTTCTCGGTCGAAGGCTGGTTTCCAGTCTCGACGCTCTTCATGCTTCTTGCCGCGCCCTGCGTCCGTGGAAATTTTGCAGGTCCTGGTACGCCGGTAATGAGATTGCTCTTCGCCGTGTTCTGCCATCGGCGTTCCGCGTTCCCGTGAGCGCAACTCGCTGACATGTGCATCGCGCTTGAGGTGCGTCACAGCGACGCGACTGCGGTCGGCATCGTGGTCGGGATGGTCACTCGAATGCGATACGGCATTAGACCGCGATGTCAACGGAGAGCCTGTAGCGTCCTTCCGGACACTTGTTTTCGGGACAGCAGGCGAGTCATCGCCCATGGCGTTGCGTCCAGCAGGCTCGGTCCTGGCCGACAGCGTCGTTTGGGACTCTGGCCAGGCGAAGTCCGGCACGGACGTGACCGTGTCAAGCGAAGATAACGAAGCACGAGCAGTTTCACTTTCTTGATGCTGCTCCCACCCATCACGGCGCCGGCTCATCGGTGCGGGCGTCGCCACGTTCGGCGCTCGATTCCGGCGTTGCCTGCGTGACACTACAACATGGTCTTCGAAGCCACCGGTGTCAGTCACCATCACGGGCACATTTACCCGAAGCTGGATGGGCGGCGAATATCGCACCACTTCAACAGTCTGGGCTTTTGTGGAACGTGCCCGTGAGGCGGGCCGGTTGTGCGAGTCGGATGGCGCAGCTGGAGCCAGGTTCACGACGGCACTGCGCGCCGAACAAAGTCAGTGGTCGGGGTCGATGGGGCGCCCACAACAGCTGAATGAGTGTTGACGGTGGCGTGCGTTACAACGCACTTGCAGCGTCGTAGATGACGCGAAGATGTACGGCAGGTTCGGCCACCGTCATGACCCGCGAGATGACCTCGGCGCTCGGCGACGAGGCGCCGGCGACGTGAAAGACGTCAGCAGATCCTTGCTTCTTCATCTTTTCGTCCAGTCGAACAACTTTCTGAGTGCGCGTGGTCCACGTGGCGCGTGTGCCGCCAAGCGCCCGAAAGTTTCTTCTTCGACCGTGCAAATTACCATTTCCTTTTCTTACTGGTGCCAAATCGTTCACATGATTTCTAAAGTATAATTTGTAGTATTAAGTGTTAATCTAATCGTTCCTACAAAATTGTAAGGCTTGTGATAAGAAGCGTGCACTCAGCTCATTTCGATCGATATGCACACGTGGCAGTTTTCGCGTTTCATGTTCCGTGAACGTGAGTGATACGTTTAAAATATGCCTGAACTTTAGTTAATGAGAAAGAAACAATATTAATTATGGTAAAAAAGGAATAACTAACCAAACTTCATGTACTCACTGCTTGGTTAGTTGGATTTGCCGCTACACGCGATGTTACGCATGACTTGGACTGCTTTACGGAGTCAATCCAATCCGATCCTCAACGTAGAAAAAAAGCGGCAAATGCGCTAGCTAGTCGCGAGGCACTTTCGGTACTTCTGCAAGCTTACGATGACATACGACGTTCACGGAAACATCCCAAAGCGAGCTTGACAAACGATTACGATTTGTCATATAACAGTGACCATTCGTAATGAAATTAGGGCGATGTTAACTACGTTATGCATCCGTGCGGTCGTGGTCTGC
The DNA here is from genome assembly GCF_043290135.1 of Rhipicephalus microplus. Lineage (NCBI taxonomy): Eukaryota > Metazoa > Arthropoda > Arachnida > Ixodida > Ixodidae > Rhipicephalus > Rhipicephalus microplus. Next base: position 12,328,377 of record NC_134709.1, on the reverse strand, counting down.
TGTTAGCAGACGACTGGCTTTCGCATGGTACGATGCTAAGCATTGCACATCAGTTTGTGTTGTGTCGGCAAAATATTGAGCACGAAGGCCGTGGGCAGTACTTTGTACTAGTTAATCAGCAAGATAATTCGTAGAGGCCGCTCGAAACGCTCGCCTAAAGTCCAAAAAATGAAGAGTCTTCAGAAGCTAGACTCTTGCACCGCGAGGCTCTTACACAGCAGTCAGTCAATCGCCTCAGTTAGCAGCATTGTGAAAGAAATCGTGGAAAACTCACTCGATGCGGGTGCCACGAACGTCGTCGTCAAACTGGTGAGTTTCTTTGACAGCGACAACGCACACAATTTCGGCGGGAGAGCAAAATGTCACTAGCGCTTCACGTTGATGCCACCACGCGGTGGTCGCTGATGTTAGTATGACTGCATCGCGCAAGTTATTAAAATTGGTTCACCGCAAATGGTTGAACTGAAGCATTTTGACGCCTTATTGGCTTTGACAGCAAACGATGATCACCAGCGGCATGTCACAGCAAATGGCGTGATGCGACAGTCGATCGAAAAATTTCCGTCATAACATTTGTTGCAGCGGTATAAATAGCTTTCTGTCGAATGACAATGTATTAAACCATGGCGAAGCACACATTTGATCAGCGTTGTTACAGACGAGCGTTAATTAACCCGCATTAGGAGCCTGTGTGCTTGTGTGTGAAAAAAAAAACAAAAAACAGTCATGTAAGATGAACAGAAAAAGAGGTGGTGATGCTGTCGCTCCTGTGCAAGATTGTAGGTCGATAGCAAGATTGCTCAGAGCAATATTTGCTCTACATGCATGCATCGTGGTCAAGGTGTGGCAGTCATGTCCAAAAAGCATCTAAAGTTGTCGGTTGGATTTGAAAAAGAGAGTCACAGTGACTGCCTGTTAATCACTGATCTGTATGATAGTATCTGCAGTGGCACTCATTTTAAACTGCCTGGACGGGTTAATTTGTTGTCTCTGCTTCACATGCCTGTAAACGTTCGTAAAGTGTGCGAACTTAGGAAAAAGACAATACGAAAGAAGGCACTCCTGAAGCATATACAGTTCAATATATGTATTAACCTATAATAGGAAGCCAGCATGCCTGTGTGCAAAAAGAAAGGAAAAATTAAATAAGGTGAACGAAAAAATAAGTGAGAAGAAATAGCTGCTAATGTATTTGCTACTTTGCAGCATTGTAACTTGACGAAAATGCTTGTGCTCCGTCATTTTTTCATGTCTCTTCTGTTGTGTTGTTCTTATCCTAATTTTAAGCAGTTCACAACTGTTTACTAAAATGCACAAACTAGCTTCTCAAGGTCCAGTTCCATCACGTATTCCTCCTTCCCCGTCTTGGCAGGTTGATTATGGACTTGACAGAATCGAAGTGATTGATAATGGCCACGGTGTTGGAGAAGATGACCTGCCACTTGTCGTACTTGCCGGCTACACGTCGAAGATAAGCAAGTCAGAAGATCTTCTGTCCCTCACCACCTATGGATTTCGTGGACAGGCACTCGCAGCCATTGCTGCTGTGTCCAGAGTCACTGTCGCCAGCGGACCCCAAAACGGCGAACAAGGGCTGGCATTGTGCTTCGACACACAGGGAAACATTGTGTCGCGAAAGGCCTTGCCTTGGAATGGAGGTGAAGCTCTACTAATTGTACTTTTTGGCTGAAGATAAACCAGGCATAGAGTGTTATTAGTGGAGGATCAAAAGGCAGAGCTTCTTGGGGGTGCACCCATTAGAAAAATTTTAATCTAAGGGATACAGAGACTCGTCTTGTATTTGAAATACAGATTTCCGTACCATATCTTTTCCTACAGTCAAGTAGCACTGTTCACAGTTTGTGGAGATGTACACGTTGATGTGTAATTGATTTGTTGCGGGGCCATAAAATTCGTCTGTAACTCATGCAGCTAAAAGTCTTTATGGCTACCCTAATATAGAAGCCGAAAATTTAATTAATATATTGTCAGTCTATTTAAAAAGATGGAAATTCTTGGGACAAGGGGTGTGATTGGATCCAACGCTTAAAAAAGTGGACTTTTATTTTTCAAAGCTGAAACTGGTTGCAAGAGTTGCAGCCTTGAAGAAGGCAAGTGCTTTTTTTTAAGTATTGGCACCAGTATGCCTCGTGTTACAAGAATTTCAAGATTCCATCTTACCCTGAACTGCTATTAGTCTATCCGAAGTTACACATGTCGAATATTTTTGAGGGAACCCACTTTGTAAATGTAGATGGCAGCGTCCATGCTGCATCTGAATTCGTTAGCATGTATTGCTTTGTGATTAACGCTGCTTTAACAGCAATTCTGAAACTAAGTGCTTTGTTTGCTGCACCTTCTTCAGGAATGCGAGTGACCATTGAAGACATCTTCAAGAACATCCCAGTGCGAAGGAAGCATATGGAAAATATGAAGGCAAAATCAGCGCAACTTAAGAAAGTTCAAAATTTTCTTTATGCTATGGCCATCGCTTGCCCTGGTAAGTTAAATAAAATGAACACTGCATTGAGAGGTAGTGCAGGGAATTTTATTTCCGTACTTAATAGCCCAGTTTACCCCTTGGTAGGTTAGCCTATCTTTTTGACATGTTATAAAAACCTGCTGTGGTATATACATATAAACCACAAATAAGTAGTATAAAACACATTATATCAAACTTGAGCCAGTACTGTTAAAGGTGTTTGGTTATCTCTTCATTTATTTGCAAGATTTCTTTTAAGTAGGTCACATTTTCATATCTATAGCCCCCTTTGTTTTCTTCTTTTTTTTAAGCAACCATTAGTAACCACACATTAGGTTCCTGGTGAAATTCGTTTCTCGACTCATCTTTTTCGCCACAGGTGTGGGCCTCAGTCTACACCATAACAAAAGCCTCATCTGGACGAAGGTGCCCGTGAAAACCATGCGGGAGGCCATCGGCCAGGTGTACGGCATCAGTACACTGCAGATGTTGCACTACAGCGAAGCGCACGACGACAACTCTGGCACTGTAAGTGGCAGGAATAAAGACCTGTTGGACTATGTTGTTTAACTGAAACTGAAGGTTATTGGGGAAACTCATTTGTGAATGCTGTAAAATATGCACTGAGTGTTCCTGCATTCTTTTTGTTTTGAGAGTGTTGTATTACGTGGGAGCAAAGACATTTTGATGATTTGTGGGGTTTAACGTCCCAAAAGCAAAGACATTTTTAAGGAAGCAAAGCCATGCCTTCAAAAACCTTTGAAGCACTACGCTTGCAGTGAGCGCATGTGTAAGCTTGTGCAAATATTCAAATGCCTAGAATATAGGAACAAACATTACAGTATTGCAATTCGCTTCGATTCGAATTTAAATTATCAGAAATTTCAAAGTATTTGAAATGAGCGAATAAATGTGTATTAGTCCGCATGTAACCCTGTAAAAGTCGTCTCACTACTGTGGAGGGGTACTATGTCGTGAAAACATCTATCCAGGGGAAATCTGCATGGCAGCAAAGCTTGTCACATCGGCTTATATGAACTAACTACAGTAAATTTTTAAATTCAACATATTGTACTCATTATTACTTGCATTGTATGAAAACTCGAATCTTGCTGCTTTTAAAAGTTACGTTCACTTTGTTTGAACCAAAAAGAATGGCATTTCCACGGGTCTTTAAAATAATTTGTACAGATTAGTTGGGTCATGATATATATGCCCATTTTTCTTTATAATATGTAATACATATTATTCCATTCAAAATTGTTTGATGGAATCACTATTCTCTTCCAGTTCACTTTGAACCTAAAGCTCACTATTCGCCCCAAGCCCTCATATGAGGAAATAAAAAAAAATACACACATCCATAAATACACTGGCAACCATTTCTTATCTCTCCTTCTCACACATCAGTCAATTGAAATGAGTGTGCATTGGGTGATCGTAACAAATGTTCATCTGTAGGGCTCCATATTGTAAAGTGCAGACCACGGGTGTAGCCCTCTCCAATCACGAGTTCATCTTCTGCAAGAGCTTAACTGCTTCATAGTGATCTACTTGGTACTTCAGCGTGAGCTCTTATTAAATACTACTGTGGCATTTTCAGCCTTCAGCAGGGTCTTTTTATTCTCTGGTTTTTTATTTGTTTTGCAGACTATAAAGCTGTTTGTTCCTGACATTTCGATCAGGGACAAAGAAAAACTTCCCACCTGTTCTGAGCCAGAGAAGAGCATACTGTTAGTCAATGGGAGGCCTGTGAGGATCAAGGAGATGATGCAGGTATTGGCACTTGTGACTCAAACAATTTTCATACTGGTGTCTTACCAGGCTGTGTCTGAGGCAAAGTGAATGAAGTTATCGCTGGCAGAGTACTGTGCTTTTTCATCATAGAAGCCCTTGAGGTGCTAAAAAAGCAATTCATTAGTACATATGTTCTTTTAGTGGATCGTTAAAATAACAGTGCAAAAGACTGCGCACGCACAGGGACAAGCGAGTGCTGTGTGTTAGTCCGTTGTCTTTTGCACTATTATTTTCATGATCATGAATAACCAACTGGCCCGAGTCAATGCCGTTGTGTACTTTAGTGGAGTTCGTAATATGCTTTCGTAAATGTTGATTCATTTAATGATGTCTTAGATACTGTTTTCTGTGGCGTAGACCGTAATTTGCATCACTTGTGGGCAACATTTTTATGACAACTTGTGGAACACACCAAGATAGCATCTAGCCCGTTCGCTTCCTGTCTTTTGCCAGTGTTCGCTTGCCACTGCTTACACATTGGTTGCTCTTTCATCAAAACTACAGTCCTCTATCATGTCCACAAATTATGCCAATTTCATTTTACTAATATATCATTATATTTATGCTACTAACAATAAATCCTAATAGCTGATCTCTGGAGTTTAAATTAATGGTTAGTATTAGTGGTATAAAAAAATTTGTGTCTGTATTAACAAGTTCTGGTCTGCAAAAGAAAATGACTTTCTTAAAAACATGTATGTCCCTTCATGTTATTATCTTCAAGCAACTGTTCTAGAGTTGTAGGTAGCCAAGATTTTTATGTCTGGTGGGCTTTGCGCAATATTGCTGTACATAGCTCATTTCTTGAATTCTCAGTTGCACTTGTCATCTCGACTCCTCGTGGTGCTCAAGTGTTCGCATTTTAGGAAGTTGCAGTTCTTGCACGTAAGCGTTGTGAACTGTCAGACAGGCAATGAATCTTGTGCTCTCTACCTTCACAGTTGCTACACAACGAGTTTTCTTTGGCGATCGGAGCAGAGGATGGAAGTTCGACGAAACATCCCGTTTCTGTCGCCTCAATCGATGTTCCACCAAGTGAGCTTGATGTGAACTTGGAGCCGGACAAGACTGCTGTTGTATTCACTAAGAAGGTCAGCCAGAGAGACTTTATATCAGGAAAAGAAACTTATTAGCATTTAAGTCAAGATTGATAACCGAGATGTATTATTCTTGAGTATTTTTTGGTAACTATGTTGCAGCTTTATATACATGCACTGTGAGCAGTAACATCTTTAAGAAACAGCCAGAGGTTTTTTTTTTCATGCTGCGATTTGCTTTTAATCATGCTCAATAAGACAACGTAATTTTAATGTCAATGTTCATTATATTGATGTTTAAATTCAGTTTGCAGAAAACCTGAAAATGTGCTTTTGCAAGGCAACAAGTGGGCTCAATAAATTGTCGGTATCTGCAAATATATCATTCTCTATGCTTGTGAGTTTAGTCTGTGAAAGCCACGGTGTATGAAACTTGGGCCATCATTGCACCACTATTACCAAAACAAGGTGCTAAAAGGACTAAGTTGTGGCAGTGTTCGTTTGAAAGAAGAGTCTGTTACAATCTGATAGTGCACCATGGTGTAATTGTAATCACCAAGCAATCCTATAGATGTGTTATGCTTAGAAAGAGGCTACATTGAAAACAATTTCATAACATTGTTGTGATCTTGTCTCTTTTTAAACAGGACACAGTGTTTGAGCTTTTTGAAGGTTTAGTCAGAAAAGCGTTCAGCAGTGCACCTGCAAAAGACGTTGGTGACGATGCCGTTGAAGGCGGTGTTGCGAGAGCACAGCTTCCTTTGAACGATTCAGAAGATCGAAATCGACAGGACCTAGGAGCAGCAGATGACTTGGATCGACTGTTCGAGGACTTTGTCATGCCAAACGATGCCTGTGAGGACTTGGAATGCCTGATAAGCAAAAATCTCCCTGTCACTCCTGATGGTAACAAGGAGAATGTGGTGGCACTTGCTGAAAAGGCAGCAGTTCCTCCTGATGAGACCACTGCACTGCGCAAGGACCTGCCGGAAGTATTATCGGAGAAAATTTCGACACCTTCAAAAAACGTTACGGCACCTCGACCTGTGCCTGAAAGGCAAGCGTCACTCTGGTCTCTTGGTATCCTCCAAAATACACAAGGGAGAACAGTGGCGGTAAGCAAATAATTTGTAGTCTGATGTTCTTTTTACTGTGCCTTGTGCCTAGTCCACTAACTGTGTTTACTATAATCAGCAAGTTCATGCCTGAGAATTTAGCCTGCCTAATGGTGACAGTCTTGGATGGGAACATGCTAACTTTGCATGGCTGGTTCTTTATAACCACATACGAGTTTCAATGGGAACTGTTTACACTTATTGCTCCATAAGACATACTGAATGGCACATATTTTAAGAAACATAAATAATTGGTTGAATTTGACATCCCAAAACTACCATATGATTATGAGAAATGCCATAATGGAAGGCTCCGGAAACTTCGACCACCTAGAGTTCTTTAACGTGCACCTAAATCCAAGCACACGGGCTTCAATCATTATAGCCTCCATCGAAAATGCGGTTGCAGCAGTTGAAATTTGATCCCACGTCATGTGGGTCAGCAGCTGAGTGCCTTAGCCATTAGACCACCATGGCGGGTGCATTCTTCAAGAAAGGCTGCACTGCTACCATGTTGGTGTGTGGCATTGCAGACAGAGTAGTCTAACAATCGTGCTAGCTTGGCAAACCAAAGCACTGGAGTAGTTAAAATTGAGACGGAATCGAATGTGCATTTCAATAGAACCGAAACATAAAGAGTAATAAAAAAATAACAGCAATTGTATGCCACATTTACAATAGTAGAGGGATATTCAACTAGCAATGTGTCAGATCAATTTCATCAGTCGCATCTTGAAACGTCTACATTGTTTGCATTTTAATAGTGGTTGCTGTCACAACAACGTGTATGCTTTAAAGGGTCCCTGCAACGCTTTTTAACGCTTCCTATTGGTAGCCGAGGCTTCTGGGAGCCTGTGGGCCAAACATTTCCGTACAGCAAAAAAACTAGAGTTCACTATTTATTCTCATTTTCAGCTAGAAATTGATCCCTCTTATCTCAACAAATGATGCCATAAACCCAAACAACAATGCCATAAATCAAAGTCCATAGCCATTAACTGATTTGAGCATCGCGAACTACATAATTACCATAGGATAGCGTGGCATGCCAGTGCGCTTGCTCAAAATCCCACTAAATGTAAACCATGCATTCAAGGAGGAAAAGAAAAACGAAAGTGCTTAAAGTCCTAATGCTTGCACGCCGCAAGATTTTTTCCCCGTGCCATGCCTCCCTGCTTAGCTTTCAGCGTGCTTCTTTTTTCAGCATGCTATTTTAATGAAGCCATTAAAAGACCACTTACTTGGAAAAGTGTAGCAGGGCCCCTCCAATTACTAGTTTAACGACAAGCCATAAGCTTACAACTTGTGCCATATGCATGACTTTCATTAGTTGTAGTGCTATTAATCTCCAATACATGTCTTTAAAAATGCCACTTTGGCCTATAGCACCTGCTTGGAAAGCAGTTACTGCAGTTTGTGCAAGAATGAAATCGCTGCACAGTATACATTAGGATCTTGCCAACGCAAGCCGCAACAATTTCACATCCATGTTTGCGGGCTTTGACTCAGTGACGCATTTGAGTGACGAGGCTCATTGAAAGGAATCTCTTGCAGGAGCCCACGAGAGTGGGAGGCATTGCAGAGAAGAGGCCCATGATCAGTCCGCTGAAAAACAGGACGCCTAGCAAGAAAATGCGCACACCCGCAAAGCCGTCGGGAGTTCAGAGCTGGCTCAAAGGCTTGCTGGGCTCTCAGAAGCGCTCGGCCAAGGAAGTATACTGCGCTCGTCGGAAAAAAGAGAGTGAGTGTTGCACGTGTATATTGTGATTCTCATAACATGCTCATGCAAACATAGAGAAATGTGAAAATTTGCACGAGTGTCCAAAATGCATGCGAAGATTTCGGGAAATGATGTGACTGCGGTTAAACAAGGAATGCCACCGGTGACATTGCTCCAGCCAGGGCTTGTCTGGATGGCACTGGTTGTTACGTATGTTCATATGGCATACTTGGTTGAACCCTCCAGCCCCAGATGCTGTAAAATCCGAAGACTTCTTAATAGATGAACCAGGTTTTAAGAACAATATGCCTGAAAAAATATAGCAGTGCATCTCAATACTGCCGTTTATTCTAGTGAAGACAAAGAAAGGTCACAGTGCCATGTGCCATGCCTCTTTTTTTTTCTTATAGTGCACTGGGTTCACTACTTTTAACACATGCCTCAAAAGAAAGCAAGAGTTACATGTAGCACATTGGACGTGTTATCCGAATGTTGTAGGTGTGGTCCATACCTGTGTCGAGTTTTTTTTTTTTTTTTGATACACTTAGATTGCATTCCACTTATTTCCTAATTACTATTCTACATATAAAAGTTATAGCTTTATGTCACAGGTTTGTAATATAAATAACTTGCTACTTTCTGCTTGGCTGCCCATTTTCTGTCCAGTCCTGTCACAGGTTCCTGATATGCCACTAATGGAGCTCAGTGAGCTTCTTGAAGAAGGCTGGACTTCATTAACACCCGATGAAAAGCAGCAGTATGAAAAACAGGCTGGAAAATCTCCGATGGAATGGTAAGTGTTGCTTGCAAAAGCATATCAATTAAATTCTGTGATGAATTCTAATAAAGCAGATTAATGGACATGCTGGAAAAAAACTTGACTCTAACTTCAGCTGATGTGAGTTTGAGACCCCTTGCGTAAATGATTGGTGCCCACACTAAGTTAATAAAGAGCTAATATATATCTTGAATAACTGGTGCCACTTGTTCTCACTTCCAGTACTTTCAAATGCAATACGTTGCACGGGTGTTGTGGGAGGATTGAGAGAGCCTTGCGTTCCTCAGCCCTCAGCTGTGCATTTATGATGGTATATTACAAATGATGCATGCTTGAGATGTTTACTTTATATAAATATAACTGACTGATGTTCATGATAAAATATGTTTTGTTTTTTTGAGGTGCATCTAGTAAATACCATCCCACTTCCTTGTTTCAGCAACAAGTTGCCAAGTATGCCACAGCAGGCGAAGGAAAGCGCTCTACCAAAGCAGTCTGCATCAAACTGGAAGAAAGTGGAGCTGCAGTTCTCCATGCAAAGCATTAAGGAGCACTTTGAGGGCTATTGCCAGCTAAGGTGCTTTTCTCCTTGCTTGCCATGTTTTGTGCTACTGTCTAAATTAGGTGGATGTCAACTCCTGCATTTTATACCTTACATTTGATACTCTAGCATTTGGTACATGCTAGAAGTTGGTAACTCAAACCTCATTAAGTTGCATCTTACATAAAAATAAGTTTGTTATATTCAAAAATTCATTATACAGGTACGATTCCTACACAGTGCCTATTGCTAGAATATTTTTCATTTACTTTGTTATAACCAGTATTTCGTTATATCCATGTTTGTTATACCGAGTTTGAGTTTATTAGTTGATGCTACGCCATCTGTAGTCTATTCTTTTTCTGTTGCTTGTTACTGTTACACTGGCATCATAAAATACGACCTAGCCCAAACTGCCACTTTATACAATTTGCATGAGTATTGAGAAACTTGCTCCCTTGAACCCATTATAGCTGCTTTAATGAGACTTTCAATTAATTTCACTCTGGCTGCTTGCCTTTGAAATCATCAAACTACATGCAAGCTTTGAGGGGTGCTACAGAGGGGTCCAAGCTGATCCTGGCCCAACGAGGCGATTCAATCTAGTTCCAATCTTTAAAAAAAAAATTACATTCACTTCTAATGGCACACAGAAGTCACAGCTCGAAGTTGCTAAACGCGTTTACTATCAAGATATCAATATTTAGAGGTTACTTTGGCTCGGCACTATATGAACACGTGCCTTCAATAGGCAGCATTCCTGGTCCTGCACCAAAATAGCGTACTCGCCACATTGTGAGGAACACTTAAGTCATCTGCAGTCTGACAAAGGTGACCACATTTCTGAATATGACCACTCGAGGATATCAGCTCAGATTGTCTGATATACTCAGGGCAGGCAGGCACAGGCAGCTGGAGCCCTCACAAACTTTGAAACAGTGAACAACAAAAAAAATCTTTACTTTCTGGGACCTGCAGTTGAAGAGAGCCCCAGTAGTGGGCAAATGCGAGCCATGGGTGTAGGTCCAAAGACCCTCGTCTTTTGCGTCTGTGTGCGCTGCCAGCGCCTCCATAATACACTCATTCCTCATTATAACAAAGGCATTGTGCATGAAAATGAGTTTGTTATATCCGAGAATTTGTTACAAAGGTATGCTCTTAACACTATATTCATTGCAATCACATTCTTAATTTACTTCTTTATAACCGATATTCTGTTATAGCTGGGTTCATTAGATGGAGGTTTCAGTGTAATAAGGCTGGTATCGCATGTTAGAAGATACTTGTAACTGAAATGAAATGTTAGTGTGTATAGAGTACCACCATGAGCCCGAGCCGATTTTTTTCAGCCAACAGCCGCTCAGCCTAGAGACTACACTCGTGGGACCACTTCGTGGATGTCCCACTGATGCTTGGGTTGTCTGGCACAAGGCCAAGCTTTGCACATTGAACACTGCCCGCCTACGTGAAGCGATCATATTCAAGAGGCTTCTGGCTTCCTATCCCATTTCATCGGAGGAAGCCGATCCCATTATAACTGTAACACCTATGTAAGCATTGCCACTTGATCAAAGTTTCTAATAACTTTGCCGACTAGTGTGTACTCCTGTTCTATGAAGAGTCAGTATTTAAAGGAACATGCACATAAAAACAATGGATGCAAATTACGTATGTCGAACAGGTGTTGGTGCTAGCTGGGTACTTGTTAAGGACCAAATGCTACAGGTTTATGCCTCGAATTCATGCAAAATTTACTTATGTATTTCATGCTCCCCTGCTTGTTTGCATTCTGTCTGATTAATTCTTCTGCGGCATTGAAAGCGTGACAAACTTGTAACACAAATGACAAACAAATAGAATGGATTCATATATAAAAGTTGAGTACCAGTGAAGAAATTAAATGCATGACAATTAGGTTACCTGTACCACGGTAAGCGCTTTTTTGCTTTTGCGTGTAAAAAGCTGAGAAACCAGTGTTGGCGACCTATTGCACCATTTCTTTAGCTTGCATACATTCTTTTGGAACTTTTCTCTCATGCAACAACCACAATTCAGAATTTTCCGCGAATTTTCATAAATACTGAATTGTTTTCTCCTAAATCAGCATACTTAGGAGTGACCTGCTGTGGAACACATTGCTTGGTATGAAGAACGAGACCAGAGACACATCTGGAATCCTGTACGTGACAGACCCGCTTCTCACTTTCAATGGCTTCCACTTGAGAATCTTACCAGGTGCGTAGACACTAGTGTCACTCGTTTATTTCTCAGCATTTGTTGTAAAGATTCATAGGCTGCCTTATTATCACTGTTCCATGAAAGATGTATACAGTCTGGAAATGTCACTAAAGCATCGTGTAACTCGCACATACAAAATATTGTCTCATGTTCAGTTACAGTGGAAACAGAGCATACAGGAATTTTATCAGCTTGGAGACCATAGTTAGGTCTTTAGATTGATGGGATAACCAGCACATTAACCACTGCCTAAAGAAAGCCACATATTAGTAAACAGAAATATCTTATTTGATATCTCATCTTGAAGCATGAAAATGGTGGAGTCTCCAAGATCAGACACAATTACAAAAGGACAATTTTTGTTTGCAAGTACATTCGTTTAAGATGCATGCCTTTAAACCCGCCGTACTCATCACCCCCAGTCACTCCTCGCATTTATGAGCCATGAATACTCAATTTGTTTCAAGTGGTAAAAATGTCCGTGTTGTCACTAATGTAGCTTATTAACCTTAATAATATCCCACCAAGCTTATTAAGCAGTTTTAGTTCTGTGCTGTACATTGCCCGGTTACACGCAGGTGGTAGTAAAGCAGAAATCGTTAAGCTGCCCAAGGACCAGGCATTATCCGAGATGGTGGAAATCCTGAAGCTTGCCTCGTCGTGTCCGTCGGCGACTGTGGCCACCTGTCGGCTGCCCAGGACTGTGGCTTTGCTCAGAGACGAAGCCACACGAATGGTTCGCAACATGCCACCAAAAATGTTGCGCGACGAACTTGAAGAACTGTTGGCCGGGCAACAAGACTTGCTGCAAGAGCTGTGTGTGCACAACCGGCCAATATGCACGCACTTCTTCGACATGAGCACAAGCTTTGGCCACGTATCTGAAGACATGTCGTCACAAGTCACCCTTTGAAAAGAAACACAAGTTTTCTGAAACTTTGCCTTCTATTGACGTAGTTTTGATTTCCTTATAAACTTGAGGATGGCAACAGTAAAATGCTTCAATTCTGCAGTGTTAAGCTCCCTGGCGGCAGCATTTGCCAAGGTAATATCTATATAAAGCTTCCTGGCACGTTCAAAGAGCCAGGTGGAAATCAGCCACGTGTTTTCATACTTTCTCAGCAATTTCGTGCCCGCTCTGGGAGCTTCACACTTCCAAATATGTAACCGGTGAATCGGGAACATACAAGTGATGAAGCTAAGTAAAGCATCCACAAACAAACAATAAAGCATGCTCATACACTGTTAACTCCGTGGTATGAAGCAGCAGTAGAAGCCTTGCATATGCAATATTTACAAGACCCGGCTGTGTTCACTAGTGCACTATGTGTACATATGTAAACCGTAAAAACGAGAAAAAATAGTAGTGTTACAGCATTTATTTCCACTGCCTGCAACAATTGCAGCAGTGTATTGGGTATTTTGTATATTTTAGCCAAAAATAAATTCTCTATATTCTCTTGGTCTTACGTGGCCCTCAAACAAGTCTCCTCCTTAACTGCATTGCTCAATTATTAAAAATTTGCTGCACGATGCTAATATGTAGATTGTATTCAAGAGCTGAATCTAGCTGCAGTCTCCCGAATTTTCATGCAGCCAGAATAGCAGGTATATACACAATATAACAATTGTTGGGGTTTAAGGTCCCAAAACCACCATACGATTCTGAGAGAGGCCGTAGTGGAGGATTCCGGAAATTTTGACCGAAATTGAGGCGCACGGGCGTCGAGCATTTTTACCTCAATTGAAAATGCGGCTGTGATTCGATCCCACGACTTGCGGGTAAGCAGCCGTGTGCCTTAGCCACTAGAACACCGCGGTGTGGCATGAGCTTTGCTCCAATGTGAATATTTCATCCCTCTAATGGAACGTAGGTGCTTCTTAAATGCCAAAAACTGTTGTTTTGGCACTTGCGAGTTAGAAAAATTGCGCAGTACTAGTGCAGCTAAGAAATGTAGTCCGACAGCTATTGACGGCCATTCTTGGAAGCTTCATTCAAACCGATACCCCAGGAATTAACTTGATTATAAGAACAGACCAGTGTATTGCTATGCAATAACAAGAGAGTGTCAGGATAACACTATACATCGTGTGCCGCCACCTGTGAATACAATACAATATTCGGAATCGCTGAATGGACTTTGCAGTCCTACATTCTTTATTAGCCTACTTACACTTTGTACATGAACAGAACCTGCAGCACAGGAATGTTGGCAGAGGCAGAACACATTCGAAGTCTTTAGAGTCGTCAAACAGATATTACACCAGCAGGTACTACAAGGAGGCTAAGACGTCACAGTTTGTAAATATAACATGGAAACACTTTTATTCGGAATAAAAAAAGTGTAAATGGCTACACGCAGAAATATATTGCTCAATAAATAGCTCATCCACGAAAATAAAATATGCACGTCTGGAATGTATCACTGAAATTTCATCCTAAGCTGGCGTTCGCTTGCGGCCACAAGCTTTTGCTATGTCAGACATTCCTTCACAGTTTGGAAAAACCTACTACTTTCTCTAGCATTCAAGCAGCCACTTTCATGAAATGTTCAAAGGGTTTGCACATACACACAATGTGCATAACCTTTCCTAGTATGAGATTACTTCTTGCAGCCTAGTAAGCACAACACAAACATGACATTAATAAATTAAGGATAGCTGAAATATATATAAATAGTCGTGAGGTTGCAAGACGATGAAATTCATAAATAGGTTTTGATTAGAATAATCCTAAGAGAAGTGGAGGGCTTCCACATTCAAATAGCCAACTCGAACCGGTTTGGAACTAAGGCCTATGAATCGGCCATTCGTTGAAATGAAACTCGTTAAAACACCCTGAGGCAGCCAAGAACAGCTTTGGTGAATGTCACAGTCAACTAAAAGCTTTCTCTCCACGTCCTTAAAAAAAAACATCAAGCACTTAAATAAGAAATTTATTAAATTGTATATTAAAAGCTCTTATAAATAGATGAAAGACTAGGGGCAGTCAAAATGCACTCGTGGAAGTGGAAGAAAAAAATGTTACAAGGGGCCGCCTCAGAAATTTTGATTTGGAATGGTTGGAGTGAAAAAAAATGAAAAACACTTAAGAACAACAGGGCGTGCTGCCGTCACAATAGCATCATTGTCACAACGATAGTCCACTTTGATCACAGCACGGGCTGCGGTGCGAGCAGTTTCAGTCGCACGTGGAGGTAGAGCGAGCGTCTGGCGTATTCGCACAGTTGGACGCTAGTAGTCGGGAAGGTCTGGAGAGATTTCTAGGCTGTTCCGCACTTGCCAAACCCGCACGGTGTTGTCGCTGCTCAGCGTCGATGAGAACAGCAAATCGACGAAAGTGGCAAGCACGGGACGGGGAGGAGGTGGCAGGGTTGGAAAGGAAGCACATTGTTGAGGTTAAACATGCTGGCAGGACTGCAACGGCAAAACTAAAAACAAACTGAGAAGACTGGAGGGCCACTTTCTTCCACAATAAAGGAAACTCAAACTAAATTAACAGTGAAGTTTGGGGTATATGCAAATGCTTGAAAAAATGTTGAAAGTAAGGATAATACCAAAGAAATAAATGCTCATACAACAAACATTTTACAGTGCAAGAAGCCAAAAAAAAAAAAAACCGATATGCTGGGCATATAAGGAGTTCGAACGGGCATATAAGGAGTGCTGCCATGGGAACAGTTGAACAAGCTTTTCCTATTTTGCCACTGTTTACAATGTATGTAGCTACGGTTTTGAGAAATTTGACTCCTATGGTTTATAGCCTTAAAATATATTGCTATGCTTGCATAATGCTTAGGAACAATAGAAATTTGATTTATGCTGTGCGTCTTTTATCGCCTATTCATTTTGAAAAGAGATACTAATATAACAGCAAAGAGAGCTTATTTCACTACAACGGTGAACTGGATTGTAAATTGGATTTGACAAGATACCACGCAAATGTGCAGAATTTTTTTAACCAGTTTATGCACATAATGAACAAAATAATGCACATTATACAACCAAAATCAAGGATTGTTAATCTGCAACAGTGAAAAATTAAACAGAACTGGTGCAGGTTGGCCACTTCATGCGGGATGTACAGGCGAAAGTAAACTGGGACAGGAAGTGGTAGTTATTGTTAGGCGGCCCGTGGACCGCTGGCCACCTATCCTGTCCCAGGCCCAAACTTGGTGCTGTTGCCCTCGGCATCTTCGGAGCACATCTCGGCTTCAAGATAGTAGCCCGGTGTTCGCCATATCTTAATGTCGCTGTTGCTGCAAAGTTGCATACACCACAGAGTGGAAGCCACATTGAACAGCGACAATAATCTGAACCTGAGAAATTATTTTCAGTGCAACTGACCACATTTTAAAAAAATCTGAAAAGAAAAATTTGGCGCTGTCTTCAGATAGCATAACTGTACACAACATGGTTTAAGGTGCATTCCCCGGTATGCAGCTGCTTCTAAATGAGAAAGGCTATGTCCACACGAAAGCTATATATACTATAAACATTTCATTTAGGGTCATGTAGAGTACATGCAGGCATGGAATGTTATTTTAGTTTTTACTCCAGTGATCACTAAGCAAACTGATGGCGAAGTCAAAGTGCATAAACAATGGCAACTGTGCTTTCACAGAGTCAATGCATGCCTGCACTGTATAGGTGCTGCCATCGTTCGAAAGAATATGGACGCCTGTGATAGCGCTCTGCAGACCACGACCACTGGTGAAGGCTTGCAGAGCAAATGTAACAAACTGTCAGTACAGCATGTGGTACGGTGCTGCTGCAATAAATAGATTTCTCAGCCACTCGCTCTCCAGTCGATGGACTGTAACAAAGATGTGAGGATGCTCCACTGATTGCCCAGAATGTGCACGCAAAAAGTCTTTGGCACGCAGCAGTGGTGGCATTCCAAGTGTCAACGCGAGCTCTTGAGGAACCGTTCAGTAATGGCTGCAGCTGCACACGTGCTACCAATTCTTTTCCGAGCAGCACGAGCGAACCATTTTGGAAAGTAACCTAGAATCGGGACATCCGAAATTCACACCTGATCTTGTACACTGGTATGATCAATGACACAATGTGCCCTGTTACAACAGTACCTACATTGCACAAGCTGGGTAGTAACTTTTCAAATTATAGCTCATTATTAAGCCAATTAGGATGAAAACATTAAAGTGCCTGAACTGCAAGGCAAGCAGAGGGACAAACTAAGAGATAAAAGGATTTCGACTGACCAATATAACAAACCACGTGGATTCTTACCTGGACGCCGTGAAGACACAGGACGAGTTTGTGGCAATGGCGTTGATGGTGGAGCCGTGCGCCTTAAGCTCGCCAACAAGCGAGCAGTTTTCAGTGTTCCACATTTTCAGCAGGCCATCGCGACAGCCGCTCAGCAACACAGGTGGGGCACTACTACTGTGCATGATTGCGAGTGCGCAGATCCAATTCTTGTGGGCTTGGTTCAGCGACTGCAAAAGAATTGGGAAGAAGTCATCTATCTTTACAGGCTCCACAAGTAATCTGCTTGAAACTGTCTCGACATCTTTCTCGACATATTTGTCTCGACATCAGAACTTTACTATCTTTGCACCAATATATGCGCGCATTTTAAGTGATTAGAACTTGTTTGACATGTCAAAGTGAAAAGGAAAAATCCGTACATTGCCACCAAAAAGCCCTGTTCAAATTCTCCTCAATCCCTGGGCACCCAATTGGGTGACATTGTTTTAAAAGCCACAGACCATCACAATTCGACATCTGCATATCCAAATTAGTCTTGGCAATATAAGAATGAGTTGCTTTCGCGAAGCTCTGAGAGTTGGTGCCGTGCGTCTAGTCATATTCACAAAACAAACGAACGAAAATTGCAGAATGCTGCACAATCGCTTGGCTGCATCTTAATGTTAAGCGGCTGCTCTTCTTATTTGTAACTTGAACGGCAACGTATATAGCACATTCCTTTAAATGTGGACGCCCTGTAGACCATATTGAAAGTCATTTCGGCCCGATATTTTTGTTGCACTCAGTCTTAGAGACTTCAAAAGATCAAGAGTACGCAAATGGGTACCAGCACAATTTAAGGCAACCATTCAATTTTTTGGAGTCATAATTTTTCTGCGTTTTTTTTTAAAGGCAGGAAATCAAATAATACAATTTTGAAAAAGCTTTCTTCATTGGTGCATTCTTGGGACTGAGGAGAGTATACTTAAATTTGCAGGCCCAACAACGTTTCAGCCAACTGACACCTACTTACCTATGTACACACATTCGTGGAGGAAATCAGTCTTTCAGGTATTTCTGTGCTGCCTTCTCTCTCTGCTGGGGGCAGGACAATCGATATCGCCAGAACAGAAGCCTCGCGTGAAGATATGTTTCGAGACTACCACCAATAAATGGGTGCATGAGTCATAGCATCATGAAAAGGCGGACTATGACAGTGCAAGCAAATATACACTCGTGGGAAAGACATCCCGTCATAACTGTTGCACAAAGCCAGTGATGTCAGGCAAGAAAATTCGCGTCCACATTTTTTTTTCACTTTTTAACGCAGGTGCAGCAGGACGTTTTAAAATATTCAGATTGGTGCCCTGCTGCACAGTCATTATAAATTTGCTTTCTTGTAAGGCATTCATGCTCTCCGCAAAGCATTAACTAATGCCAAAAGAGAAACTGCAACCCACACAGAGCTGCATAGGTACATGAAAATGAGTGTTTGCATTCGAGGAGAGTGGCAAGCAGCTGTGCTATTTGTGCAATAACTGCAGCAATGGATATAGCATGTCAAGGCCAAATGGAATGACATTATAAGCCACAAAAAGCCTTGCTAGTCATAAATAAGGCTTTCAAATATAGTACCTTGATATTACTGCTCACAAAGGAAAAAGACCATGATTCACCTCCATAAAGACAGCTCCACGTACTACTGCAGGTTTGATTTACCACCACTACTGCTCAGGCAAGCAAATCATTATCAAGTACTCAAGTGTGTGGCATAATTGGAGATTATTAGCAGAAAAATATTGTAATATGATAACCATTAAGTGCACAGACTAAGCAAACGCTCGTTAAAAAAAAAATTTTGCCGGTTACCAGCCCCGCTGTTTTGAGACCAGCTAGAGAGTTGATCATGTTACCGAGGAAGTTTGGCTTATTCAGACATGTATACACGCACAAAACTTGTCATGAGCACGAAATTAGGAAAAAGGGAACAGGCAAGTTTTCTTAGCCTGCCATCATGTTTGTGCAGTCGTGAACTGCAGTTCATAGTAATACCAAGGCTTGCCAAGAGCAGCCTCAGTAGTATGTGCCGATTGCGTCATCTTACAAATTTAGATTACTGAACTTTAATTCAAGCCTGCCTTCAATCTTTGAACTGAAGCAAACAGTGGGTAGTGCATACCGTGATGTGGCATCGATTGGCAAGGTCCCACTTCTTGATGCACCTGTCGCGTGATCCAGAGAAGAGGTACTCATTATAGACAGCAAGGCTCTGGATGCCGTCGTAGTGGGGTGGCTCCAGGTTTACCTTGGGGGTGAAGACCCCACTCCCACTCTCGGGGATTTCAAACACCTGCAAAGCACGGGACACAGCGAGATTAACCATGCTAATGTACTACAAATAAGAACTTTCTTAGGCAAGTGTCACATTGAAAACTTGCTGCGCTGTCAAAATGGTGTCAAGCACAGTGCGAATGCATATGAAGTTTATCCAGAAATTACCCGGTGATTACTGGTACGAGGCTCCTTGTGCCAGTAGATTGCGACACCACACCATACACATTTCGGGCACTGAACGCATGTTTATGATGCAAAGAAATTGGCTTGCACATGATACAGACTAACACAATGCTGTAAACATACCTAGGCAGACTTATGCACAAATTGCCAGAAAAAGACATGAAATAAGCTTTTAAACATGCAGTTACATTGAGAAGTCCATTTTCTGCATGTCGCCCATATGTAAAACAGCACGACGAAAAATTGGAAAGTGCCACTTAATGAACAAGTTACAATAAGAGAAAGTGCCTCCTGATGAACAAGTTACAGTAAGAAAAGAAAGGAATTTGTCACTGAGCGTGTTGCTAACCTTAATGTAGTGGTCCTTGGAGCCTGTGATGACGAGGCTGGATTCATTATCCACTTCATCCACTGCCATACACATCACCGCTGCCTGGTGTCCACCTGCCAGCTTGCCAACACAGGCAAATCTGGAGATGCAAAGAAAGAAAAAAAAGCTTTGAAAATGGTTTATGCGCAGCAGAACCTTGACTTGTTCGTTACACCCCACGATTTGAAGCATCAGCACTACAATTCTGATAGCGTCACGAGTCAAGGCTTTTAATTATGCGTGTTTCCGTATTTACTCGCATAATCTTTGCACTCACATAATTCTCACACCTGCCACATTGCCCAATAAAAATACGATTTTTTTTTTCCACGAGTAATTGCCGCACCCCTGGAAATTGCAGCCGTAATGTAATCTGCTCCTTTCAACCACTAATGATGATAGCACACGACAGCCTGCCACCATCTTTTATGCATACTATTAACACACAAAGCCTCAATCGAATCCACGCCAAGCCAAAGTGGCAAGTGCGCGTTGCGTCATATTAGTGTACATCGTGTTTGTTCTGTGGTTATGCATTGGGGCAATACGGAACATACACAGTCGCTTCCAAGTTGAAAGTGATCATGCACTAAACAACAGCAACAGGACCACAGTAGCCACTTTAGAGTCAACGAGATTTGTGTTCACAACAAGCGACAGCAGCATGGGTAGCTGAAAGCCACCAAGACGTGCTGGGCCTTCTAGGAGTTTAAGACAGGGATGGATAAAAAAAACCAATTCGTCCGAATGTAACTGCAGATGACTCTGTGTTAGATGGCCATTATCTCAACGTTGACGTCATACGCTATCTTTTGCGAGCTCCCGTTGAGTTACGAAAGTTAACGCTATGCCCGCAACACCCTCAAGCTTTGCGTACAATATTCTAAAGCTCTGTACTATTTGCTTGCAGCTTTTGTGTCACAAATTAATCTTACCTTGTGTTGAACCTGTGGTTTTATTGTTAAGGTAAGTCTTGATTAGTACTTCTCAAAGCTTGTATAGTTGCTAGAGTGAGAATCCTGATTGATTTTTTTTTATTCCCCCCCGCTTCATGCGTTTCAACAGAAAAATTTCCTCATGCAATTCTTGCACCCCTAAACTTTTCATCGGTTTTCTGCAAAAAGAGTGCGAGAATTGTGCGACTTGAAACTGTACGTCCCGAAACTGTATTGCATATGAAAAGTAGCAGTGTATCAATAACCTGGTACTGCTTATCTGGCATCTAGATTGCCTACATGATGTCGCTACGGAACACTAACACATTAAGTCTACTTTGGCAGTGGAGGAGACGTTCAGTAGTTGATGATTATTCTTTGTTATAGCCCGGCCTGTGAAATAAGGAGTCACGAGTGCGCAAATGAAGAAAAGAGTTCATCCCATATCACTATTCCATCTTGAGCCTGCACATTTTCTGCAATATACAAAGCCGTGTAGCTTAAAGTGCTTGAACAGATTTCATGCAAGTGCCAGATGAAGATTAAATTATAGACTTGAATCACACTAAATACTATAGTAAAGTATTTAACGCATTTGAAATACAGTCAGACTGCCAGGCAATGGTAGCTAGCAATGGTAGGTTTAGATTGTTCACCCCTTTCTGTGGTTGCCCGAAAAACATTGAGCCATTAGGTACACAATAGATCACTCTTTAACCAAAGTGAAGGAAATTATGTGCTGCTTTTGTGCAACAAAATTCCCACCTTGCCTCCTGGCATCAACAACAAGAACAATGAGAAGGTTTTAACAAGAACAGAACAAAGTACCAGACAGAAGCTTCACGAAGCATGACTGCACTGTGCAGTCACACGCAGCTAGCAAGAAATGAAGATAGTCACTGGATATAATGAATTGTTTGATACAATGCAGTGAATATATGTAGTGCAGTGAATGCAGTGAATGCAGGTACAATGCAGTGAATATAACTTGTTTCACTGTACAGTTATGTTCAGTCCTGCCTAATCGGCACATCTTAAAATTACAAGGAATTCCTTACTTGCGAATGTCCCAAATGCGAACTATGTTCGAGGCAGCCGAGAAGAGCAGGTTTCCATATGGGCTCAACTCAATGGTGTGGATGCGCGTTTCCCCTTGTGGAATCTGAAGGCTACGAGATGCTGACTCAGCGACAACAGGCCCACTGCTGCACTGGCCTGAAGAGCTGCAAGTGATAACAGTGAGAACTTAACATCTCACGTCGGTTACTGACGAGCAGTTGCATGAACCAGAGCAAAAATGGTCAAGAAATGCAAAGTGTCTGGTTCAGACAATGCAATGGTAGTCTAAGATAGTGGACAAAATCCTGTGGAATTTAACTCCATCACAACATGCACTTATCGCGTGGCTATATGTATTTGCCTACAAGGCAAACTCATACTATAGCTGCTGCTTTAACACAACACGAGACTCAATGAAAAATATGGCCTATCAGGAGCTGAACTCTTCGAACCACTTCAGTATTTATGCAGGAAGCCTAAATTGGGACCACTTTCTATAGTCCCTAGCAAAGAGTCGGCTACAGCTTATTACCTGCAGAGGCAAATTAGTTGGCTTGAGGTCTAACGGTACCAAAGCAAAAATAGCATAAGCCAAGTTAGCAAACACAAGTGCCAAGTTATCTGGAATGCTAGGACGCCTTGAGAAATGCAAACAAGGCAACACTTATTCATACTTTCTACTTGTCAAGACATCTGTTTAAGAGGGGGGAAAAAAGTATGCAAGCTTAGCAGCAAATAGAAGAGAAACGCATTAGCATTAAGAAGTGATTGCATAGAAGGTTCTCGGCAGTAATCACGTGCACATTTAGAACAGACAAATTATTGGACAGTGACAGAGATAGAAGGAAGGTGTGCAGCAACAGCCTACACTCACAAGAGAGTGCGGATGCACTTGGCGGGGCTTTCTCGCACATCCCACACTTTGATGAAGGCCGTGGAAACCGTATAGGTGAGGCGCTGGTACTCGCAGTAGCGCACGTCCACCACATTATCTACATGGCCTCGCAAGCAGTGGATCTCCTGGCCCGTGTGCAAGTTCCAGACCTTCACTGTGCGATCTGAAGGCAAACGAATTTCCATGCTTTGAGGCCTACTTCGGCAGTGACAAAGACTGCAGTTTCGAATGTCATGAATTACTGTTATCAGTACATGAAAATACAGTCGCCATTCCGTAAAAGGGAACGCATGAATGCGTGTTAGATGGCCTCGAAGCCGACATGTGGCCTGACACAATAATGATTTAAAAAAAAAAAACAGAGGCGTCCTTTTTCCTATTGCACACACTCCCGCGACATATGTGTACAGTTTTTGACATTTAAGCAAAACAGGATCATTTTCAATAATGATTACTATTGCCACTCTGGAAGCATTCAGGGCAAACAAAATGCATAATTGGTTTTGCAACAAGTGGTGTGGGCAATAGAATGGCATTGCTCTTTGTTTTACATATCACTGCGATGCATGCGAGCTTCAAGGCTATCTGCCATGTGTACCTGCAATAAGAGCATCACCATGGGCAGACGTAAGAGCACAACTTCAGATGATGTGAATACTGTGGCACTTCAGAATCACAACTAATAGCAGTTACTCTTAACTGGAATGCTGCAGCATTTTATATTTTCGTTTTGGCAAAATTTGGGCTAGCTCTTTAAATGCGTAGTAGCGCTAGAAAATTTGCCTTTTGTGGCGGATAAACCACCTCACTCACCTTAACATAGTACTGCTAATTTCTAGTTCACAAATGCTATCAAACATACTGTACAACTGCAGATTCAACTTTTAAGTCTGGCCGAAAACAGTTTATGAGAAGCAGTACAGCAGTGCAACAAGCAGTTTAGTTGTCCCTGAACTTAAACCACTGAATAAGTGAAGTGAATAAGTGAAGCAGCTTTCATCTTTGCAACAATCTCTGAACCGCAATGCCATTTTGCAATAATAAAAGACAAGTACTACAACTGAACAGACTGACAGCTTGCAGATTAAGTTTTTCTTTCTTGTATTGCAGAAATTTATTGCCCCACCACAATTTTAAAACAAATGTCAGATTTTTCTTTAGAAAAAAGATGGTAAACGTATTGCTCACTGAAAACAAATTTAGTGTAGTAAACTCTACAAAGGAATGTATCAAAGGCTTTATATAGCAAATATGTGGTTTGTAACTGCAGTCGACTCTTGGTAAACGGAAATTAAACGAAACTACTGCTTAAACGGAACTATTGCCTCTGCAATACTTGGTTTCGATCTTGTATTCTGCACCCATGTTAACCTCTGGGTAAACGGAATTCTTGTTTAATGGAACACGTTTTCTCGGTCCCTTCAGTTTCCGTTTACTGAGAGTCTACTGTAGTGCATACTGTACATTTTTGTACACAATGCCATGACTGAGGTGTGTACGCAGTACTAAAGCTCTCTACTAACTTGCACTTGTGATAGATGTAAGCATTGTTTTTAGAAATTTGCGATGCATGTGTTATCAAATTCGTACAAATTTTCAGAAATTCACCTTTTGAAGCACTGAACAGGACATCGTCTGTGACAGCCAGGGAAAGGACAGCCTTGCTGTGGCCCTCTGCCACGTGCGTGCAGACCAGTGGGGAGCTCCGCGAATAGCCTGGCTTGCCCTCAAACGCACTGATTACGCCTCTGCGTCCAACACACACAAAATATTAGATGTCGCAGAACCGCGTGAAAGCTTTGTACAGGCATAGTAACTGTACAGACACTGTGCACTGACAAGTTCGAATTCTAGGCAAACTATGGCATGAGGGAAAAGGGCGACGACAGCCAAGAAAGTTTTCTAAAAAAAGGGTAACCATAGGGTGTGCTCAGTTTCCACGCAAGGCAAATGAAGTTTACAAGGCAAATGGAGTAAACTCCATTTGCCTCGTGACAACAAGTGTGCACAATTCTTTGAAAATGCAGGGACACCACAACGCACTCCCTTACATAGCTGCTTTTTTTTTTCCAAAGTTTTCATCTCCTTTTGCGTTATGCTCTCCTTAGCTTTCTATCGACTACTTGAGGTGACAAAGAATTATAGAAATAAAGTTGCATGAGAACGTGGTTTCACATGCAACAAATGCAGCACAGCAGTTTTTCAGTATTTTGCTACATGCCAATACGATCAAGACAATGTTTTTAGATTTATTTAGCTATATTGATCTACTGATTCAATAATCCATTACCGTGAGCTTTGAATGTTCAACAGCCTGGCTGATGTGGCTGCTGTTAGTAATGGCATGAATAAAAGGTGGATGAATGCGGATAGCTTTCGATACTAGACAGGTCTCTTGAGAAACCTCTCTACGTACAGCCAATGGCCCTTAACATGGGCACGGCAAGTAATGCCTATGCATCTTAATTTCAGCAGTGTTTTACATGCTCAGATGACTACAGTAAAAAACATATCTACTTGCACATACTGTCCATGCAGTCTATTCAATACGATGGCCTATCTTATGGTCAACAACTTTAAATATGTCCCAATGAATGTAAATTAACCTTCAGAGAACCAAATATTACTGATGGCCATAACAGCTTTTAAGTGTAGTCTTAAATTTTGCATAAACCACATTTCTACTTAGATGCTGCCTTCAGCATGTAGTAGAAATGTAGTAAGACCATTGATGTACGCTTTTTATGGCGAAAACACTCAACCTCTTGCACACTACTATTCGGTATACATCCAGCTTCATACTGCTGACATTATGTAATTGCTCAAGTCAATGCATGTTAATTGCTCAATTAATGACCGCAACATGCCTAGTGGGTAATAAAGTCACTGGTATAGGTATTTATATGCAACAGCATGCGAGTGTTTTGCAAGCATTGCATAATGAAAACCAGAAGTGGCATAAAAATACCTGTCTGGCTTGACTAATGGATTCGTAGAGGTGCTGGTGAGCCTCGAGAAGACATTGTTGTCCCTCGCTTTCCGATTTACAGGGGGCGATGGTGGTGGCGTGGCATCAATGCCAGCATCTCTGAATAAAAATTTATGCATAGCAAAGCAAGCATGTGACAAGAGCAAGGAGGCAGACGAGCAGTTGTCCCTTCACAGGCCAACCTTGTCGTCCCCTTGTATGGCTTCGACATTTTTCATGGCAGCGAAGACTGATCTGCAACTTAGATAACTGCCATCTTCGCAAACGGAGTGAAACTGTGTCAATTTTTCCATACGGGACAGCAGTTGCTGAAATTATCTTTGTATTGCAGAAGAGTTGCACCAAAGAAAGCATTACTGACAAGAGTGAAGATTATGCTATGGCTAATGGCGCACTAAACAGTGGCAATTTGTACGAAACATTTGAACACTTGAATATGCCTCAAAATGATGCAACATTTTCAGTTAACTTTAGTGGCTGTCAACGTACAACAGTTCCTTAGCTTTCTATCCCCTGTTTGAAGAGACAAAGAACTACAGAGACGAAGTTGAATGACAAAGTCTTAATCTAGTAACAGTTCCAGCTAGCATGCAATGAATGGAGAACGTAGTTTCAGAATCAGAATTAATATTTATTATTGAATGTTGGGTAAAGTTACAAGCATTTAGCACACAGGAGGAGGTCCCATAGTCAAGAGACTGCATTAAGACCTCCTGTACAAAGGTGAATAGGGTAGCTTTTGAATATGTTTCAAGTATGTTTCCTACACTTTGGTATCCGTCTAGAAATCTTGATTTGCATTTGCCTCCATTGCACTATTTTGATTTTTACAAGACCAATAGCGATTGGTGGGGCTCGCTCACACAAAATACACAAAATTTGCTTTCGCCTAGTAAACAGATTCGCTGAAAAAAAAAAAATTCTGGTGAATGTATGTTGGTTATGAACAAAAACAAACATTTCTATTCATAAAGTATCAAAATGTGTATGTAGTGATACCCATAGCAACCAAGCTGTCTTCAATGTGCACGTGGAGCAATGTGCTTATAGTAGTATAGGTTGGAAACTGGCTGTTCAATAAATTTGTTGACAGCAGTGTCATGCAACATAGTAATATGCAAACTGAAATTCTGCAAGATGGCTTCAGAGAACTTTTAATATTATTGTACACGATTCACCAAATAGAAGAAAAACCAGAATTGGCGGCCGCAGCAATTCCTGCAGACACATGACGAATGTGCTGTGTGGAATGCACGACACATTTTCACGAAGCGCTTTAAGCACGATCCCTGGCTTCTTCAATTTAGGGCAGAGTGTTCACTGCAGCCGAGTTGGAAAGCAGCATCTTTCAATCAAATATTTACAGTGCTCTATCCCATGCACTACTTTAGTGCTAGCTGAGGTCACTCGCAATGCGTAAACATGGTGCCGCTAAATGCAGTAGAATCTCTGTGATACGAACCTGGCTTATATGAACTTCGTGTAATTCCCTGGCCCATTTCATTGGGCTTAACAGGCCAGAAGAGCATGTGCATGTGCACATGTGTGTGTGTATCCTTTTTGTCCGTGTGCTTTTAGTTTACTTCAAGGTCTCAAAACTGCTGCATAATTATATTTTGCTAGCTTTGCTAGTGGCAATGGGAAGTTCCAGTCAGTGTGAATATTTTCGATTCTCTTCCGACGTTAAGATTGGGTGCACCAACTGATGGTTTTTTCCTGGCAGTAGAAATCTTGAAGACCAATAGACAAAGGTCTTCACTGTCTATTGTGTGCTGTCTTAGCTACCTCTTTGCCAACTCGAAATCTTGGTATTTAATTGATACAGACCTACAAAATAACACCAATGTAGCCAAAGGTATGTCTTAGCATATTAACCTACAATAAGTAAAAGCGGTACAAACAAAGAAGGAAGTGAATTTTTCTAGAATTTCGCAAAAAAAATACTGAGCAAAATTTAATTCCCGGATTGTATAGGTAGCATATGTAGAGTTTGCAGGAGAGCAAAAGTGAATGCAATGCACCGGTAGCACAACACCCTTAATGAATTAAACAGCTGAGTTAATGCCACTGAATGTCACATGCTTTTAAGCAGACTTTGCCACACACAAGTAAGACAAGGTTAGCTTGGGACTGGGACATTTCAAACACACGTTCAAGCAATCAACACGAGACAAGCACAGGGGAAACCGAGGGTTGAAATGACTGAGAAGTTTCTGCACAAAGAAGATGCTAATTCAGAGTTTTAAGATTGGAACACCTTACCCCTTTCAGACACTTCGTATGCAATTGTGAACATTGCTTGTTTTTGCTAGTTGTGTCAACTAGAGGCTAAAAAAGTGCAAGATACGATGAGGTTTGTATGAAAGGAACCTCTTGCCCAATAAACTTGTCTTCATTTAGCTTCAGTTTTGACTGTATTCTTGCGTATCATCCCTTTTCCGAAGGCAGTACTGTGGTTGATGAGTAGTACGGCGTGGCACTTCCGTTGAGTCACGTCAAAATACGTTTTTTCCTCAAAATCAACATAATCAGAAACCGATTTGCACTATATTTCTAGCCTGAGATTCGATTTTATATATGCAAGAACATAACATGAATGTCTCAAAGGTAAGTATGTATTTATTAAAGCTTAATTTTTATTAACTGCCATAAAGTGCATAAATCATTTCTGAGAGCGTACACTTTCTTAGTGCACAGGGAATGCTCTTAGGAAAAAGACAGACAGGACTGTGTGCTCTGTCCTATCTGTCTCCTTTCTAAAAACGTTCCCTGTGCACTAGGAAAGTGCATCTCTTTCAAAAATGCATTACTAACCAGCCCAAGTTGCCACTTTTTTTGCTGCATAAATCAATCTATTATAAAATTATTCTTGTAATAGAATAGCGAGGGCCTCGAAATCATGCCCTGTCAATTTGATGAATTTACAGATACTTTTTCATTGGTGACATCTAAAAGGGTTAAAGGCAAATCCAGTGTTAGAGACTGGTGTTAGGGACCCTTTTGGAACACTTCTCAGTCAAGCAAGAAGGAGAAAGGTTGCTCCTTGTTCTTGAACTAGGCTCCTTGCAAGATATCAAGCATACAGACAAATTAAGCCTTTCGCCTTGCAGAGAAATGGCAAAACTATAACACTGAAGACAGCTGCATGAATATCAAGTGAAATTAAAATCAACGTTTATTCGCAATAGGCCTCACTATTACTGAAAAAGATAACATCAACCCTGAAAATTCATGCAGAAACAATTTTCACACCTTGGCCTACAAATTGCAATCAAATTGTAATCCAATAATTGTCGGAATAGCTATAATATAGGCAATGTTTCTTAACATATTAGCTTTACCTTATTAACAAACACTGGTGGTTTTTATATTTAGAACAAATTTGAGCAGGTCGGTTGATGTCCATCTTGAAAACAGCATGTTATGTTGGGGTTTAATGTTTCAAAACAACGATTAGAGACACCGTAGTGGAGGACACCAGAACACTTGGGGTTCTTTAACCTACACTGGCCTCAAGCATTTTCATCTCCATCGAAAACTGAAAACTACATGTTGTTTTAAGATGGTTTTTATATGCAGCCTTCGATGCACACTACTTTAAAAAACAAATGCAAGGGTCCTGATGCCCTTGCAATATCACTTAAAAGCTAACCTCTGTAGTTTGCTTGTAAATAAGCCATTTCATTTAGTTTAATTCAGCTGACTGAAAGTAAAACACATTTTAGCTGCAGGACTAGAAGCTCGCACAAATAGAACTTTATATTAAAACAACACTTCGGGTTTAATTTAGAAAAATTAAATTTTCACAATGCAAATTACATGTAACAAAGAAATCTGTGGTATAGCTCAAACAGAACATCTACTGTTTGCATGCATTGACTAGTGGTAAAAGCCTAAGGCAGAAATCCTGCTTAGCACCTCAACACTATGGCACTGTTTTAATGGCAAATGATATACTGGCAAATCAGAATTTAATCATGCAGGGTTCAATAAAATTCTAACGTGTGAATAAATATTTTGAGTAGCGGCAACAGTTGTGGATAAATATTACCAATAGTGGCAATAACAAGATTCTTTGAAAAAAGCAATCAGTTACAAGCAGTCATCAGGAACTGCAACAGCCAAAAGCCAAAAGCTAAAGAAAAATTTAACATTGTAAGACACGCTTCTGCTGTCTAGATAGGCATGAATAAGAAGAAAAAGTACAAGCATAGCACAACAGCAGCATGTGCATCCCAAAGAAAGCAAGCCAATGTTGACAGCAATCAGCTAAAAAAAAAAAGCACAGGCGCCTTGCAGTTGCGCAATCGCTTATATATTTAACAAAGCGGACAACTTATCACGATGACCTTCATGCAGTTCAACATACCAAAACCGCTTAGGCCATTGTCTAAATAAAAATGAGTACATCAGCTCATTCAGTAAAACATGCAGGCAAATATATATATTCAGTTATGCCAGTGACCATATAAAAATGAGTCCATCGGCTCAATGAGTGTAAAACATGCAGGCTTATATTAAAAGCGCATGCATCCTATCATCCTTGTTCCACGCATGGCGATGCACTCTGGGCCGGAGGGGAGGAGGTGCCACCTACTTTTGCAAGTAGCGGTTACTGTTAGTGTTTGAGAACTTTCTCCTCAGCATAGGAGAGAGCTCGAGGGGCAGGTGCTTGGCGATAGGCTTGGGGCGGCGAAGTCCGGGCGTACCACGCGGAGGTGGCATGGGGTCAACGCCCACTTCTCTGCATTTAGAGGCAGCGACAGAGCCGTGTTACAAAAGCACATGCCCTTTTTGTGCTCCAATCGCTACTGAAAGCCCGAAACCCCGACACAATTTTGAGAGACTCCGTAGTAAATGGCTCCAGAGATTTAGACAACTGTGTTCTTTAACCTGCGCCCAAATATACTAATACGCGGGCCTGAAACGTTTTCGCTTCCATTGAAAATGCGACCGTGGCTGCCGGGATTCAATAGCACAACCTTCAGGTCAGCGGTCGGCCAGTCCCGAACCACAACCATTAGAACACCCCCCATGGCCGGCAGTTTAGCACAAGTACAAGACAATGATTGAAAGACTGAAAATTCAGAAAAGTGCAGCCTGAAGTGCAGCATTTATTGCAGCTACAAAAACTTGTTTATTTCACGTGAAGTTTCAGTCGGATGACTTCTAGAAGTTCTCCGCCCTAAATGCTAATCCCTCACATACTTCTTAAGGCGTCTGATAATATGGTAGCGATTACTTGAAGTGTCAAATGGACATCGCTCGTCCAAGCCAGTACCCAGGCACACGAAAAAGTTAGTGCGAAACATGGTTAATGTCAAAAAGTTTAGTTCCAAAGCATAAGTGCAATGAAGCAGAGAAGCTATAGCCATATCCAAGCACCAAAGCACAGCTCATAAGCCACACAAAGCAGGACTTGAGCATTAGAATTGCACAGCAAAACGTTAGAAAAAGAGTTTGGGAAGGACTTACTTCAAAGATCCTGGTGCACTGAGCACCCGCTGGAGATTCGCGTCCACTCCGAGGTTGAGGCAGCCACCGTCGGGATGGGACATAATCATGGCATCCGAGATGTCGCCGAACACAGATGCAGTCATGGCAGATGAGGTCATGACAGACGATGCCATGTCGCTGCCGGTGTCCTCCGCAACGCCCGAGAGCGATGGAAGGGAGGCGTCCATCAGCGCAGGTCTATAGTAGAGGAGCTCTTGAGGAGTGGCTGTCTTGCGACGTGCCTGCACAGAGTACTCATTATCAGCCAGACTACGCCTACTGCAAGTTACCATTTTTTTTTAGGTTTAAAAATGCGTTTTGATATTTCCTGTCCGTGAATGTGCAGACTTCTATTTTTATAAATATGTGTTTGTAGATGTTATTACATGTTCCATGTTTTCAGTTGCATTGAAATTGCCTATTTTATCTGGATATATGCTGGACATGTGTATACACGCTACTTTTGAGGTTACTGCTCCCGTGTGGGGGCCTTCAGGCACATTCAAGTTGCATGGTGCAGTTTTTCACCAGAAGGACACCTAACCATTCTGTTGAAAAACAAAAGCATTTCCGATTCTGAATTAGCCCGGTCCTGTGCTTGCCACTGGCTGCATTATCCCCTCAATTTCCTATATCACCTGCCCACCTCACTTGCTGCAATCCTTCGCCATGCTTACCTGATCTTGGAATTCAGTCTTCATCTTAATTAATGACTAGCGCTTGTCTTCTCACTACATGCCCTGCTTCGATTTTGACCAAAATGCCGTTAACAGATATTTGTTCCATGAAACGCTTCGCTTTCTTCTTGCCCCATAATGTTAAAGCTATGAATTTCCTTTTTATTGATCGCTGAATCATCCTCAATTTATGTTGAACCCTTTTCTTATTAAGCCTCCTGGTTTCTATCTGGTAAACTTCCATTACGGATTTAGAAATACCTTCCAAATGCACTGCAACCAATTCTTATTGCTACTACAGGTCTGCAGCCACTATCTTCTCCAAATACTTATTACCTTACCACCTCCGGTGTCTTGCTACCCAACGCACACCACTGTTGGCGACGGAGCGCACATCAGGTTCTCTTGACAAGAACCTTGAACTCAGCGGCAATTCATCACCTGGTTCTCTTGACAAGAACCTTGAACTCAGCGGCAATTTACCACCTATTAAAAATCTGCTAGTTATACTTTACTCAAACCTCATTAAAACAAACTTCTTCACAAGAAAATAAATTTGTTAAATCCAAAAGTTTGTCACAAAGGTTATTTGTAACACAATATATTACAGAACTTTTTCATTTACTTCATTATAACCAAGACAATGAGGGGGCCAGCGGCCTCGTCAAGCTGTCCAAACGACAGCTTTTTCCGCCTGCCCCATCGTATCACTCATTGTATTGATGCGAAAATAAAGTCATTGTCATTGTAATCGTTATAATTGTGCTTGTTATATTGAGGTTTGATTGTATAACCTGTTAAACTGACCAGAAAACAGTGTCAGCCAACCTAAAAAGCTATGTAGGATCAGTCCTACACTAACGGACAAGCCACAAAACGTAGTTCCTTCTGTGCGGCCATCAGTGGCACGAGGCCGAGCTGGTTTGCTCAAAAGAATGCATTGTTGCATACCAGAAGTGTAGGATAAATAATCGTCAAAGCCACATTACAAGACTTGAAGACAGTGTTTTCTCAATGTATGGGTACTTCGCTTGGACAGTTATTTTTACATCCAATACCTATTAAAATGGTACAATGGTATTAATAAGCTTAATGAAACATTCTACTCACTTTACTCCTAGCAAATGTGGCTGTCGTGCATTGCGATTGAGCATCTGACGTTGACCTGTTGTCAGAGAAGAAAATGAAAAAAAAAAAAAAAAACCTTTGTTAGTTATTTGTATGAATAATGGAAATTGTTAAAGTGTTGCCCATAAAGGACGATAACTTCATTCCAATACAAAGACTAGGCTGAAGGCATCAATACTAGGCTGAAGGCATCTATGAACTAGGCATCTATGAAGCCATTTTTTTCTTTTAAGTATGCACATTTCTTCAAGAACGATTCACAGCTTGTACAGAACACCCCGAGCTTTAAAAGTACGATTCGCAAATTTGAGTGTTTTAAACAATTCAAACAGAGTGAATGAATAAGCAGACTGTACGACTACAGAGGTACACTATGAACTGCTGGAAAAATTTTATTAAATAGAGAAGTCAGCAGTAGATTGAAGAAACCCAGTTATGATTCAAGAACTCATTTATCACAACTGAATCGGCCAGATGACAGTTGAGCAAAAGATAACAGAAATTTACAACATTGCATACAACACAAGAATGCCTTAGAAGAGAAGGTCATTCGGCGATTCACTATCAACAAAGGATTCACTATCAACAAAAGCACATGGGACATGGATAACGCGAAACGGTTCATGTCTGTCCCTTGTATGGTTGCTATTACCTTTGCTAAACAAGAATGCCATCCGTACATGTTAATGTCGGCAACACTCATATTTAGATTTCCTTAGTTAGACCTAATTTGTTACTTCCACAATGATCATGAAGCTTGACATGAACATGCACGATTTTGATTCTTAATAAAAAAAAAGGTATCTCTTTCACTTACAAACTTGTATGGCTCGCAGAAAAGCGGCCTACACACTTACATGTCAGTTGGCGACGATGACCTTGTGCTGGGTGCACTCTCTGGGAAAAACAGAAAAGAAATGTGATTATTAGCCAAGACCTGCAAGGAATCTCTCGCTTTCCTGCATACATGCACATGCCCTACACACATTATTTCCATTTTCCCGTGACATAGCTGTGAAATGGCATCACATATCTTGATGTTTGATAAAGCTATCAAGTGTAATAGGTCAAGCTTGCCAACAAACAAGTCCAAAGTGAAATACGAGGAAGACTGTGTTAGAAATCTCAGCTTAGTAACTTGCTAGATGCAAGACCTTAATACTGCTTTCTGTCTCTGCCTTGCTCAGAATTTTTAGCACACCCCTTATAAAACTAACACAAGCCCACTCATAAAGAAACCAGCCTAGCAACTATGATATCTAGAAACACCATGCCAGACTGAGCTGTTAAAGGAAAAATTTGATGATTGGTTTGTGGGGTTTAACGTCCCAAAACCACCATTTGATTATGAGAGACGCCGTAGTGGAGGGCTCCGGAAATTTTGACCACCTGGGGTTCTTTAACGTGCACCCAAATCTGAGTACACGGGCCTACAACATTTCCGCCTCCATCGGAAATGCAGCCGCCGCAGCCGGGAATCGAACCCGCGACCTGCGGGTCAGCAGCCGAGTACCTTAGCCACTAGACCACCGCGGCAGGGCAATGAAAAAAAATTTTTTTTCAATAGAAAATGCTAGAAACACATGTGCCAACCGTGCAATGAATATTTCTGTACACTAAAACCTAACAACCTTTGCTTTCTAGAATACTTTAGCTTCTACAAATGCATAGAGCAATTCATGAGATATGTGTTCACGTACTGCAAGCTTGAATCAAAGAAAAAGAAGGAACATAATATCTGCTGCACTGTCACATTGCATTCCTATGAAATTTTTTTTCAGGTTGATACTGCGAACATACTAAACATAAATGCAATATGCAGGAAGGAAGAGCCTGTTTATTTTGAATTATTACTGATAGTGCAACACACATACACATGTGGCATGAAGCATATGTGTAAGGATCACTAATACTTGATCCCACTAGTTTACACAATGGTTTCTAATGTTGCTTTTGGATACACCTTGGTTGTAACTAATCGAGGAAGCAGAAGGCCACAAGAGTGAAACATTAAGGCCTTTCTCACCAGGCCCCCATAGCAACTTTGATTATCAGTGGCAGGAGACTAATATGAAAGCACAATCATAACCTAGATATAATGAGCCCATATATAACAAAATATCGGTTATAACAAATTAAATTAAAAATAGTCTTGCTATAGATTTTGTGTTAGGAATAAACAATTATAATGAATGTCCAGATATAACAAACTTATTTTCGCATAAGATGTCACTTTGTTATAACGAAGTTGGACTGTAATCTTCAAGTAAGCTCTTGCTATTGAAAAAGTTCAAAAGTTACTCTGTGATGTTGCCACATGTCCTTGAGCACAGCTTCACTGCCAAAGCAGACAGAACGCCAACAGCAGACAGAGTGGACTTGCATACATAAGCTGTGAAGCTCTCTTGCACACTCTGAATAAGCGCCATTGGAGAGTGAGCATATCACACTAAGTGAAACCTGTGCTTTTTTGCTTGCTCTTTCCATTTTGCTTTTTGATATACTTGGCAGCAGCGGCATGTAGTCCGCATTGGGTGAAAAAAATAAAAAAAAACCTGAAGCCGCGTGACATTTCACAGACTCAACGTGTATGTGCATGTGGATTGGCATTAGCTGTGGATATTCCAAGGACTGCCTGTGATGTAGGCATGTGATGTGTGTGTGCGACCTTCCATTGTAAGCTCAACATCCATGAGAGGACACTTTCCATGAGGCTACACTTTTCAAGTTTGTCTGTTTTTGTAAAACTCAGGAATGTTATACTTAGCAGCCATATTATCACCAAGCAGTCTATGTGCCACGCTTGCTTACAATGCCTAAAACTGGCGAGTGGCATTAATGAAAAGTAGAGATAAGTCTTGATAACTCCGCCAAGGCAAAGAAACCTACAACTATCTCCTTTCTACTGCGAGAAGCGCATCAGCAAAACCAGGCTCGCAGCATCCGAGAAGTGCCTACACACCTGGCTCTTCTGACCAGCTGGGCGGTGCCAAGGGCTCCAGTTGCATCTGGTTCATGGTGTGCTGCAGAAGGTTCTGGTGCATGGCGTTGCTAGCCTCCACCTGTTCCAGTCTGGCTTCCAGCTCCTGGACCTGGCTTTTGCTCTGCGCTGCCTGCAGACTCTGGAAGGTGGAAGGGACAGTGCAAGTCACTCAAGTATGATTCACAGGTTTCAGAAAATGGATACTGAATGATTAGTAGATGCACACAACACATCATAATTTTTCCATATTGTGTCTGTCAGGATGAAGGTCAGTTAGAGCTACCAACTTTACAGAGGGTCAATTTTGAACGATTTTGCATATAGGGCTATTGTGCACATGTGGCACGGTACAGTTATACTTTTTTTCATATTCCAAGTTTATCAAATACGACCACCGTGATGAGGAATCGAACTAACGTCTTTTTCAACAGCTGAAGCGGTCAACTTGTCCCAACAGCTCCAATTAAGAAGCAATCTAACGGTCACCACAAGCAGACAGGAAAGAGACTAGACACACACAGTGCAAATTTCAACTTGTTAATTTCAAAAAAAGAAAAGGAAGCATTTAATATACACAATCAGATACATGACACAGGGCATGTGTGTTACAAATCACTGAGCATTCAAAAACTAACTTTTTCTGAAATAATGAATATGAAGCTATGGTCACACATGAATATGCGCATTCCAAAATCGATTTTGCTGCTATTAGTCCAACGTATTGACTATGGGTGCAGAATATGATAGGATATCTGTCCAGTCTATACCCTGTCCGCATCTTTAAAGCGCATCCAGATAGTCGACATGCAGAATTAACTAGCCCAATTAACTGTGCGATCACCACAAGACAGTCCTGCGATTGAACATAAGATTTTACGGAGTTTTAACAATGTGTTGCACACATGGTGAAGAACTTGGTTTGTGTTACTTCCAAGCCTTTGGGGCTATGTGCTACAACAGAATGGCAACAAGCCGTTTGCACTATCAATGCGAGTGTGCGAAGTAAGTTGCAGTTCACCTGGTTTATCGCCATGTGCAGCAGCTTGTCGAGCAGGTAGCGACCCTGCGTGTCCACTATGCCTTCGAGAATAGCCTCCAGTTCTAGGCAGTCTGTGTCATCTTTGGTCTCCTCCACTTGGAGGATGTTAGCCTGACATTCCCGGATGTTCTCGTTCAGGTAATCCAGATTCGCCCTCATGCTCTCGATCTGGTCGTCCAAGTCCCGGATGTCCTGCGCACAGTAAAATCTTCAGCACAAAATGTCTTTCCAAAGGAAGTGGGAATGCCTCAATATGAGGGACATCAAATTGGCAGTGCCATTCTCACATGCTTAGAGCAGTTATCCAAGACACGCATAAGACGAATTTCGAAAAACAAAGCCCTGAGAACCAAAGAGCTTAGCTAACTACGATTTGATGAGCATAAAAATATTCGCAGTTCTTTGTTAGCAACTAAGCGAATCCAACAGACAAATAGGCCAGGAAACACATAGGAGAAATTGTTGTCTTGATCTCTAGTGTAGCGATGTAAATCGAAAGGAATGAATGTAGACAAAAAAACATTTGCCCTTTCCATTTGCAAGACCAGAAACCACAACCAATTTACACATCTTATGTGCTCCCAATTCAGCTACAATGGAAGGTGCTTCCCCGTCTACTTGATCAAGTATTTGTGCACGCGTGATCACTGGCAGTGTTAGCCAGCTACGCTTGTAGCCAAGGCAGCGAATGCGCAACACTTTTTGCAAGAGGGTGTTGCATTCCACATGATTGTGCACAAAGCCCTCTCCGGGCGACAAAACATTCGGGGTGGGCAAACAGTAGAAGTACTTGAGATCTCGGAAAATAAATACTATGACAATATTTTGCATGCAATGTGGTTGGTCTTGCATTTTGGAGTGCCAATGTGCAAAATTGCTAGCTCCATCTACCAGAGCTACAAGCTGTCACTGCGCTGTAAGTTTGGCTGGGGAAGTCTACTGCCTGTGTGTAAAATGCCCCCATGCAAGGAGCAAACGGGTGACAAGATTTGTTGCTTGCAACGAACCACACTGTGGCTTTGCTTTTGCATGTCTGCTAGCACGATGTCCTTGTCTGCAAAGTTCAGATTCATCTAGTACACCGGCCCAAAAAGTGGAGTAGGGCCTAGCAACGGTGGCAAACCAGAAACTGTCACGATTTCCCCAACAATTTTCGCCACCATGGCAAGCACAACTTTCTCGCCACACCTATACAAAATTTTAGCGACGATATTTTGGACTCCGAGAAATGGCTGCAGAAACAAAAAACATTTTTGAAAATTCACTTTTTAAATTTTTCGTCATATGAAAGGCGCATCCACTTTCAAGAATAAATCCATTCTTTGACAGTGTTTGCGGCTTGCAATTGATCGTTTCTCGCAAGAATGTGCTCAGTAGGAATGTGCAAATATTTTAAATTTCAAATATTTTTTTAATAGTGTTTGCTACCCACTTCAAAGACATCCCAAACACATAAACAGTCAACAACAAAGTAACAGTGGCCCCTTCAAATTTTCAATATGGTTTGCCCCAGCCCATTTTTGTATTGTGGCAAAGCTGCCTTTCAAGCTTTGCTAGGACTGCTAATGATTAAAGAGAATTCTGGTTCTAACATGGAGGTGAACGCTCAATTAACGCTGTTTACAACCTGAAATTCAGCAGGAAGTCTAAAAAATTGAACGCCAAATATTTTCAGCATCCGGAATTTCAGATGTTCATTTATACTGATGTCCATGAGGCAGATCTGAAACTTCACACTCGAAGGGAGCGCTCCCTTTCTTGTCCAACAAACCAGTTAGGCTGGTGTGTTGAACAAGCTGAAAGAGGGGAAGAAGCTGAGGAAATAGCGTCTTTGTCCATCACGTGTAAAGTGTCTTCGGAAACACTTTCGCTGCACAAAATCATGTACATAAATACTATTCGGCTCCTGCATTACCTCATTCACAAGACAACTATGAGACACCACATCCTGCCAATGCTACATCAACCAAGCAAACTTAGAAATCCTTTCCAATTATTTCTCTACAATTTCACTTTGAAGTATTTGAAAAATATTTGAGAAATATTCTAAAAATGATCTATTGACACTCACACTTCAATACGAATTCACTTCACAACCAAAATTTTGCTATTTGCACACCTCTGGTGCTTAGAGACATTTTGAAACTTTTTCTTTCCAATTGTGCTGGGAAATATTTGCTTCACACGCAAAACTTTTCAATTCGTAGAGCTATGAATCAAAGCAGTCCTGGCATAGTTAGTTTGTAGGGTATGCCAAAATGAGAGACTTGAGGGTTTTAGCATTCATCTAACACAAGAATGCTTTTGCCCTTGCCGAAACACTACTGTTAAGATTTCAAGCTCTGCAGTACAAGAAAAATTGCAACATGGCTGCCACAGCAAAGTGTTTCAGTAATAAAAGCACTAAGCTTCCAAGCTGCTTCTAGTTGTACCTGAATACAAGAAACTCTGTTCTCAGAACATTTGCCCAATGAAACAAAATTCAAGCTTACCTTCCCAGCTTGAAGCGCTCTTTCTCGCTTCCGCATCATTTTTTCCAGGTAGCGTGTCAGTTTCTCACGCTCCTAAAAATATAAAACAGACTGGCTTAATTTATAACTAATGTCAGCAAGAAACAAACTTAACAAGAAAATTGGGTAATTAAGTGCTGTATTATAAGGTGCTGTATGCTTGTACTGTTGCAATGTCAAGACTACAAAATTCAAAACATGCACTACATATATTTCAAAACATCTTGGCACGTAGTTGAATGTACGTAGTCAGCCATTGCTTTTCTTTCCCGGTAAAGTGCACATTGTTATTGTTAAAACTACCCTTCCGAGCTTTTGACAGCACGATCACCACAAAGAAATTTAAGCCACTACAATGTAACAACCGAACGACTGTGCAGAGAATTTATGCTCCCTTGCTGTTTCTTCAACACACAAGCAAGATTCCAAATTTATTAAACATAGGGGGAACGTGGAGAGGTAATTTATATCGTAAAGCTCACCAAGAGAGATCGCTCCATGTCCTTCTCCAAAGTGTAGACACTCTGCTTGGTCAAGACCAGTTTGTCGATCTGGATGAAGAAACAAAATGATTAATTTATACCCGTGTTCCGTAATGCTACGCGAGATACTTACGTTCTTTTCAAGTGTCTGCCATCTCTGCTTGGCTGCTTTTGGAGAGAACAGTCCTTTCCGTGCAGCTGAGGTGAAAGGAAGTTATGTCTTGGCAGGTGAAATCAAATGAGAGTACTGGTACTACGCATGCAATTTTTAGTGAGCCACGTAGGTTCATAGCAGATGTTTTAGGTTTCATAGGGTTAGCTCAGCTGTTTACAAAAACCAAACATTTCAAAAGAACCATCTTATATGTTTTTACTACTCGGAGCTAACGAGGTTTAACTATGTTGCTAGTGGAGTTTACTGCCCCGTGAATCAATAGCTGCGAAGATTTTGCACGTATGTATAAGCGATGTTACAGGGTCCGTTGCACACTTTTGTGCCGATGAGTGCGTTGGAAGGTACACAGAGTGTTGATAACAAAGGGGTAAGAAACTCTGGTAGCAAAGTCCAGACAGGCTGCATTCTCGTGGCATGCGTCAACTTTGAGCATGCTCTTGCAGTTATCGAATCATTCAATGCTCGTATCCTTCACCCTGATGTAGTCAAACTAGACGATGACATAACTTACAGAAAAAGAAAGAGCAATTTGTAGCAGTCTTTGAAACGCGAATGTAACCTTTCTGTTGAGTGCAGTGCTGGAATACTTCGTTCGCACGTTCGCAGGACTCTCCTATCAGAAGCTTTTCAAGCCATGCTGAAGAAGTATTGCAAGGCCCCTACAAGCTGCACAAAATGTGATGTCCGAGGTGCCAACTGTGCATCCAATTACCCCACCTGGATTCTGTTGGGGAACGCGCCCGGCAACACGCTGTGACATGGGTCGTGCCTGTCTGCGCAGAACAGCCATCTCCTCATGACGCCGCTTCAGGACTGTCTCCTTGGTCCGGTTCTGGGCCTCGAGAGAACGGATGCGGTTCTCCTGTTGGCGGCTCTCCTTGAGCATCTGCGCGATCTGCCTGTTGCGCCGTTTCTCAGTCTCCTGATGCCGCCGGCTCTCCTCTTTCATTTTAGTCACCAAGGCCACCTGTGAAGGCAGATCAACCATCTCAGCACATAAAACACCATATAGCTATCAGAGATGGGATGAGAAAAGGCAAATCATATTGCCCTTGGCAATTGTCTTTCCCATAGCAATATGAATGATGCATATGAATGTAGAAGAAATAGAAGGGCTATACAAATATATAGATATGTCCTCAGTTAATGTGGCAATGGCCAAAACTAACAGTTCGAACCAATAGTTATCGTGTTATCAGCGATGAATGAAATGAACTTGAGCCAACCTAATCTTCTGGCTCACAAAGAAGACAATTCATATTCATTGGAAAAGAATACAGAAAGATTCTGGGCATTTTGTTCAGCCAACAAGACCAAAAGCAAAAAAAGGGGGGCAAATCTTGGATGTCAAACAGACAATCAGGTTTC
Source organism: Rhipicephalus microplus (assembly GCF_043290135.1). Classification (NCBI taxonomy): domain Eukaryota; kingdom Metazoa; phylum Arthropoda; class Arachnida; order Ixodida; family Ixodidae; genus Rhipicephalus; species Rhipicephalus microplus. The sequence continues at coordinate 12,286,832 of NC_134709.1, read as the reverse complement.
TCCGTTTCAATGTACCATTAGTATGAAGCTTGTGCCTTTAGTTTCCTCTTTAATAATAAACATATTGTCACATGGTCATGATGCTGATGAAAGCGGCAGCCAGCGTGTTCCAAGGTGAAACTATTTGGCCGAAACTGCGCCCTAGGAACTCACACTCTTGACCACAGCAACAGTGGCGAACTGAGCATTGGCAGCCTACAATCTGATCACTGCGGTGCAACAAAGTTTTTTATACAGTAGCCCTCAAACATTCAAGCATCGTTGCTGGTGCCTGCCTAATCTCTTAACTGTTTGTGCTTTGTGTGTAATGAACAGAGAGAGCTCAAACAATCACGAAGCTTCTAAAATATTGCTGCATGTTCTTCACCTAATGTTGCTAACAGTCTTTGTGTCTAGAACCTGAACACACTAAAAGAAGCAGGTTTTTTAGAAATTAGTCTAAACCAATGCATTGTTTATTTTAGAGTTTATTTAACTATGCATGCATGACATAGATTCAAAGAAGTACTATGAACGCTGAACAACTGGCACAGACCTTGTTTTTTTTCATGTCTGCCACTTCTTGCTTTAGTTTGCGGACCTGACGCTCGTACTCGCTCTGGTTTCTCATCAGCTTGGCGTGTTCCCGTTTGGCTGACTGCATCTTCTTCAGCTCGCCTTGAAGATGGTTGAGTTTGCGCTCAAAGTCAGTCTTGATCTTGCGAACTTTCTCGTCTGTGTCCTTCGATGCACCAGCAGAGCCTGGGGTATAAACAAAATGCAAAGCCACAAGTTTGCTGAAAACAAGATAGTAGGCAAATTGAAATCGACAGCGTTAGGATGATGCAGCAGAGAAACATTGAATATGGGAAGAACATTTTTTGTTAATTTGTAACATGTAAGATAAAATGATGTGGTTTTCATAAACTGTGCATGTTGTACCAGAGCATCAGCATTATTTGTGCCATTAGAGGAAAATATACTGCATTTACTCGCATAATAGGTGCACTTTTTTTTCTGGAAAACCCGGGGCAAAGTTTGGGGTGTGCTTATTATGCGGGATAAAATTTCCGAAAATTATATTTTTGACTACAGCATAAACCGCTGATAACGTATATATTGCCAGCGAATATCTGCGCTACAGTCAAAACAAGCTGTCGAGCTTGTGCAAGTCGGCGTAGTGGCAGCAAAGGAGAAAGCTCACGTCGGAAAGCCGAAAAGCTTTTAAATTTTTTCTATGGGAAACTCAATGCAAACTTGACGAGGACGCGATCACGCATTCCATACAAAGCGCGCCCAGCCGGCTAGCGGCCGGAGCGACGCCCGCGCATTGGTGCAAAGATTACTTTGATGCCCAGGCTACCGCCCTTCTTCCTCACTCGGCGAGCCTGTGGAGCTGGTGCAGCGCTGCAGAGGTCATTGTTTATTTTCTTTTTCCTCGCTTCAGTTATTGTAAAAGGGCATTGAATGGCAGTGCTACTAGTACTGAACTACTGAGCCCAGCCAAGTTTAGGGTGCACCTATTATGCCCAGAAATAAAAAATGATTTCTCGCGACTAAACTGGGGGTGCGCCTATTATGCGAGTAAGTATGGAAACAGCTGCTGACGATACTTCCCGATGAATAGATGGGGCTGCGCTCAAACTTTGCTTCTCATGAACTATTGAAGCAAACCAATGCTCTTGCTTAAAAAAATGTCCTTTTACAAGTCATTGATAAAGGAAGGCTTAGAGCAGAGTGAATGATGAATGTAATCGTTAAATGTTGCTTTATTGATTTTGAGAACAACACAGCAACAATAATAAGGTGGTCACGATGTGCAACTGCACATTAGTACTAGTACGTAGTATGTCTGATCATTGAAAGGTTGAATGCATTTGCCGACTCCCGCGAGATGCACAGAGGGCACGGTCATCTGGTGGCAATGTAAAAAGTCCTTCGACTTGACTGTGTTCCGGGCTCAGATTGACGTACGCAGCATGCGAAGAGTTTCCCTGAGCTCGTCCACCTGGTTATGGTAAGGGACTAGGCTCGCCGACTCTGAATGCAAGTACTGGTGCTTATGAGCTGTGCCCTGAAAGACCTATACAACTACTTCAGGATGCTAGCTTTCATGCCGCCATTCGTTTTTAAATTGCATTGACTGAAGGGTAACAACGATTTCCATGGTACGTCATATAAAATTTTTCTACAATGGCCTCAGTTAGTCCACAATAGAGGTCATGAGAAAAGGTATAGACGACGAGCTTGTTTGTGGGAAGGGCTAGGTAAAAAAGGTGAAGTTTGCAGAGGTTCTCCACTTAAGTTCAATTCATCGCAAACTCACTCATGTTGGAAAGAATGCGATCCCTCTCCATCTCTGTCTCTCGTATCTTCTGCTGCAACTGCATGAGCTTGCTTTCGTACTGCATGCGCATTGTTTGTAGCCTGCGCTGACTCTGTTCCAGTTCATCAATCAGCTTCTGCTTGAAAGAGATCTCGGTAGTGAGTGTGGCCAGGTCCTTGCCGATTGTTTCTGCACAAAGCGAGATAATCAAGACGAGACATCATTTGAAAAGTTTGTACACAAGAAGTCGTGTTTTCACTACGTACTAAGAAAAAAAGTGAACAGACCTAGTTGGTACACAGATTTTTTACTGTTAACATGCAGTTGACCTTGGAGATATAAATTTGTTTATTATACTGAACCACAGAAACATCTCCTTAAATATCCTATCACAAGGTGCTGAAGGTGAATGTTAGTGAGCTTTCATACCTTTGTTGTAACCTTGAAAAAAACCTAAATTCAGACTTCTCCTGATCTCATGAGTGTGAGCGTTTAATCCAGGTTCGCTGATGACCTTCAAGTGTTCAACTTTTTCATTAAATATTGTGTTCATGCAAAGTGTGACACCCCCAATCCCAGATATTCAGTAATGACAACGAAAGAGAAAACAATTATGAATTCAGTGTTGGTGTTTGATGTGTGCATATAATGTAAACCCTGTTTGGGCTCTTACACAGACTACTGTTGACGTTCAGTCCTTAAGTGAGTAGTTATATTGAAGGGACCCTGGAACGGTTTCTTCAAGTTTTGTGAGCGTTTAGGCTAGAGCGTCATCAAACCATTTGCACCACATATTTAGTGACACACCATGTACCAAGGCCGCTTACGGACAATTATATCATACCCTCCTCCTCGCCTCTGCCTGGCCCCCTCAACTCGCGAGGCGTGCTGGCAACCCTTGCGATCACAATGCTCTCATGAGCTCACTCAACATTTTGAGCTTTCACCAGTCTAGACCGAGATCACACGCCGACACGTTGCATGCAGTCTCGGAGGCCATCACATAGTGCATCCGGCAGCACGGCAGAAACGAAGATCGTGGAGTGGTTCGTATCTGCTCCGACAGGTGCCGCCACCCTAGTAGCCAATCTTACTTCCACGCATTCTAAAGCTCATAACAGCCAAACAGATCAGCAGCCATGGTGACGTGGCTGCTGACGTATTCTGGCCTGGTCAAGCACTCTGAGCGTATCTCTCTATAAATGGGCGATTGAAAGTGTTTGGCCGAGTCGCAACGATCTACACCGATTGCCGGCTTTGAAGTGTTGCAACAAGTTGTAACAAAGAGAGCTCAAATCGGTCTCTAAATAACTCTTGAGACTTGGTCTACCAGCCCAATGTGTTTGTACCAAAGTGCCAAAACCATTTCAGGGTGCCTTCAAGCAGTTTGCAAGACTATGCCACAACTTCAGAAAGCAAAGACTTATAGTTGATGTCCCCCTAGCTACACACACTAAACATAAACCTACACACATGCGCACACATACACATTCAGACAGAGAGACAAAACACATCACTTTGGCTCTCTTCATGACTCCTTGAAACAATGCTGTTCCAGTCTTACCATCTTCCTCCAGTTCCTCTGCTTCGGAGTCTGAGCTTTCGTTCCCACTGTTCTCAGCGGTGTCCTCGTCAGCATCAGACTTTTTTTCGCCGTCCTCGTCCTCTCTGCATAAACAAATTCACTAATTATAAATTACGGATAAACAAATTATGGCTACAGTATGCTAGCGCACATACTTCCAACCTATCTCAACAGGCTATTGTATGAAGCCGTGACCCGCATGTCATTTACTGCACTTAGCAATAACTTTGTAACATAAGGTGTGAATACATTTTTGTATAAATTGACTGTCATTGCTTCCTAAGAAAAGTATGAAGGATGTATGTATGAAGTATGTATGAAGCCGGAAGCCCGCCTGTAAACAAAGTTTCGGTAGTGAAGCCGAAGCGTCTTGTTTCTTGCTTTTAATGTTTTTAAACTTTCAACTGCGACTTTAGCCAGTGTATCCGTTTTTACTTCGCCTTGTATTTCATGATATGCTTGTACGAACAACTGTTTCCGATGTGTACATATTGGTCGTGAACAAATGTTTCGAATGCCTGCAATTATTCGCGCTGTTTTTGTTTCCTCTAAATAGTGACAATTGATTTTCTTAAAAAATTGCACAGTGTTGTTGCATATGCTGACATGTAGGGGTGGCGAGGCTCGTCAAGCAGTCGTTAATGACTGCTTTTTTCTTGCCATCCTCAGTTTTTTTTGCCTGTACAAAAAAAAACTAGAATAAACTGAAAACTGATTGAAAAAGAACTATGCTAAACAAGTTCTCTAGACGCCAGTAAGACATAGGAAATGTTCTCAAAATAAATAGTGTCATAATTTAAAATTTAAATCTACACAAGATTTACTAGTGTGAACTGCATGGCTCTAAGTATGCTACGAGTGTACTATGGTTCCACAGTGCCGCGAGCTGAACATTCCATGCCTTTACTTTCACCAAGGACATTTCGCTTATTCAAGCCTGCGAATGTCTACAAGCATGGTGCAAACATCTAAGTATAGAAACCGAAAACAGCAATGCAGTCAATGCAGTAAAAATGAATGCGCTGATGAAAACGGGGCAAGAGATAAGACTTGACTGCGCCTTCATAGTGCTTCAAGCAACAACAATCGATGAGGCATGTTTTAAAGGAAAGCAAACATGGTGCTTTGCATATACGAAGCAATGTTTGTTAAACAAGAACAGCAAGCAATATTGATGCCAAGTGGACAAAAATTCAGGGCACAGTTTTGTTTGCCGTATTTTAGGTGATATCAGTCTTGGAAGAAAATGTAGAGGGAAACTTTGTAGTAAGCTTCATGCGCACAACCTTTGGCAAACAATCAAGCATTTTGGTATTCTCCAAAAAAGCCCTGCAAATATTTAGAGTTGAATTTGATTGCAGCATTTCAAAAAGGTTACAACACGTACTTGTTCGCTTTGGATGACAAGTGCTTCGTCTTGCGCTTGAGATTCTCTATATCGCGCTTTGCCTCTGCAAGTACATCATCTACGCTGGTCTCCTCGACGCTGCAGCTGATGTCGTAGACGCCACTCACTGCCACTGTGGAGTTGGGACTCATGCTGGTGCGTGCCTGGTACCTCTGAACCTGCTTTCGAAGCTGTGCACACACCTCCTCCGACTCCATGAGCTTGGACCTGTGCACAAAAGCAATACGTACCACAACTGCATTTATATGCTACCATCAGTTAACTGCGATCACAATTGTTGCCAGCTTTCGAAATGCTGAAACGTTAGAAGTTGGTTCGGCACAGCAGCATGCGTTAATCCCAGAGTTCAAAGCAACCAAAACAACTCTACAATGACAGAAAGAGTAATAGTAACAATTGCAGTACTATACTGTAATAATTACTATGTTGATTAGAGTCTCTCACACACTATATATACATCAGGCAGAAGTTTGGGGTAATAGAACACACGGGGCAATGAGTAATTACAGTACTTATTACTGGCCCACATGTAGACTACACATGTGTGTGTGCACAGAATAGTGATACATGGCAATAAAATAAATACAAAACATTAATACATAATAACAACATTAGTTGTGTACATGTAAAGAACTGCTAAAGGTAAAAGTAACAACTCCTACTGAAATGTCTTGAGCAAAGGTTTCTGCAAAAGTGATAGATGCATTTATGTTAGATTAAATTTCTAGAAGTGAAGCTTCAGTCATGAATTGAACAAGCATACAATTAATATTAACCAGGTTGAAAGCCTTGTAGCTCATTTTAATCTAGAACATTTGGATTCTTTTGGCCACACATGCCACCTACATTTGCTCTGGCTTAAAAAAAGTGACCAATTTTCGTTTCTTCTGAATGTGAAGTGTACCTCAATTCTTCAACCTCCTTCAGGTACCCCTGGATGAGGTTCTTGACTCCTTCTCCGTTGTCCGAGTCCCCGCGGCCAACCCACGCCACAGTTGCTAGCTCAGCCAGGAGCTCCGTGTTCTTGACAGTGAGTCGCTCCACAGTTTCTTGGAGGGCCTTGATGCGAGTTCGGAAGTTGTTATTCTCGGTCTGGAGCATTGTGTTCTCGTAGAACATGTCGTTGACCTGCTCCGTACCATCTTCTCCGACCAACCGCTTGCCCTGCAAATGAAGGCAGCACAGGACACTAAATCAGCCCAGGTAGGTAGACTGCTACGATGAGTTATTTATGGCTATGGTGCACTCTGCGAAAGACACTGAAACTTAACTATGACATCCAGATCAGCGGAAAGGTCACAACAGCATTCAACACTGATAAATGTGTCATTCTTCATATCAGTCAAGTGTATAATCTCGTGCTAACCTCACTATAATTTCATCGCGCCGCTGTATAGCTCCTCTGTGCCCATTTTTAAGTTCTAAAACACATCATGCATCACTTCATAGTCCCGCCGTCAAGCCAGCGCCCATGGTCCGCACCAACCACGGGAAAACTGTGTACCCGCCAAGTGCTCACACCGCTGCGCACCTTTCATTCTTTTAAGGGCGAAGCTCCTTAAGAAGTGGGTCTGTACATCCTCCAATGTATGTAAGTAGTATAAAGCCACCGGTGGCACATACCTGCTCTAGAGCGGGTATGTGCCACAGGGGATGGAGATGGGAGATGGCAGTACTTGGAGTGTTCACTAGATGGAAGCACGGACAGACTAGAAAGGAAGGCCGGGAGGATGGTCGGAAGCAAGGGGATGGAAGCACAGGCAGCCTGACAGACACTTCGCCCCACTCATCCTCATTCACTCCGTGGACAAGATTGGAATGGCCTCTCCGGTATCACCAACTTCAAAGCAGCAATCAAGCATCTACCCCTTAAACCCATTGTAATAGCCCACCCTTCATGTAAAACCCCTTCATTGGGGCCTTTGAGGTATTGTAAATGAATAAATAAATAAATAAATAAATAAATAAATAAATAAATAAGTAATCTGTGTATAAATGCTATTGTGATCTTTACACTAATCTACATACGGTCATTGACTGGATGGTACAAAAAAACAAAAATCACCACCTCATACATAAATAAGGCAAGCTTTTGATAACTGAAGACACAATTATGTCGATTATAACTTAGCAGGGATATTTTGGCACTTAATCCGAGATGCAGTCACCAAAATTTTGTACATAATTTCTATATCCGGAGTGCCACAAGACGATCACAAGATCAAGCTAGATGGAGGAATAGAAGTTGTAGAAAATTTCAATAAACTCACTTAAATAGGATTACCATCCAAATGACTCAAAGCATTATTGTAACCTAAACTTTTGCATCTTGAACATAATAACAAGACTGCACTTCACTACTACTTCTGCTTGTTTAACACGAACCAGACACCAACATTTTAAAGACTACCATTTGCACTTGAAAATAATCGAGGTGATATTTGACAGTCAAGTCAATCGCATAATGTCAGTTTTTCAATTTGGGTATTTTCGTACATGCATGCTTACTTGGCAGTGGTCCATGCCCATTTCAGTTTATAATCCTGGCAATATGACATATTTGTCGCATTTGTTAAAATTCTATCTGAATGAGATCACACTGAGATGATAGTTACATAAATGAACAATTATTAAAAGAAAAAAAAAACAAAGGCCTGTAGGTGGTGTCACATTTTTCCAGACCTAAGCCAGTTTGCTGCTTTCACCTGCTTATATTCCATCAGCTCCAATTTCAACGCCTGGATCTCCATTCGGAGGGCTGTGATTGTCTGGCTTGACTTGTCTTGGTTCACTGTGATTCGGTTCTTGATGTTCTTGGCCCGATTCGCATATTTTAAGGTGTTGAGAGTCTCCATGAAGTCTCGATCACAAGGAGAGACGCAGGCAATCATCAGGGTACGGCTGAAATTAAATTGTGCCATCAATATCGTACAAGGCATGTTTGACATGGATCAACTGGCGACAATACACTTAAACCCTTTTTATAACAAAGTTGCATCTTACAGAAAAATGAGTGTTGAATCCGAAAATTTGCTTTAAGGATTATTTCTAACACTATCTAATGCAAGACTATTTTTAATTTACTTGGTTAAACAATATTTCATCATATCTGTGTTTGTTATACACTCAAACCTTATTATAATAAAAAAGAATTTTGCACAAAAATAAGTTTGTTATATCCAAAAATTCATCATAAATGTATATTCTTTACACTGTCTATTGCAAGGCTATTTTTCATTTACTTTGTTAAAACTAATATTTCTATATTTGAGTTTGTTATACTAAGGTACAAACTTAGTGCGAAGGGCTCGAACACCAAGTGGTGAAACAAATAAAGCCACTGACATACCAGCAATGTCCATTACTGAAAGATCTCTTGAACATGCATTGTCTGCATTCACTGCCACATAGCTTTGTTTCGGTGTGATAGAAGTATCGAAAACTTGGCACTACTATTTCAATCCTCTTGTTGGTATAGCGAACTCTTGCGCCTGCAGGTTATGCCACAGCTGCCCAAGGCATGCAGTGCCTGTCGAAAGCGGGATGGGGTGCACAAAACGAACCTGTTCCCTCCCAGCGAATCCTGTAGTAGCCTCGTCAACTTGGAGTCTCTGTACGGGACGTGAAGCACTTTCCTAGACACGTCACCCAAGGCAGAGATGACATTTCCAAGAGCAAGCTGGAAAAACGATTGCAATGAAGAAAGACTGCCAAATTTGATTGTAGAATAGCTGCACCCACAACTTTGATAATTTAGACAACTACTGGTCTTTAAACATAGCTTATCAGCTTTGAGATAGCATCTTAAGAGAACATGTATGCCTGATGGTTGATTTAAAGCATATACTACTCTAAAGATTTTTCATCACGCTGCATGCAGCCAAGTATTACGAGTTCCAACCTTCTGCCGGTAAGCAGTAGTTTTTCATGTTCAGAAATATGTGCTGCTATTAGATTAAAATTGTGCATAGTGGCTGTTCTATAGATGTGCTGCTATTAGATTAAAATTGTGCATAGTGGCTGTTCTATAGATGTGCGAGCTATACGAGACTGGGCTTTTCATGGATCCAAGAATGCTGCAGTGGGAATTTGGCCCAAATACACAAACTTTGTGCAGTCCTTATGAAATATCTATGTTTTTTTCTTTTGTTGACTGAATTCAAGTTATGGTGCAATAATAAGCTGCAATAGAAATAACCTAAGTTTACCCTCAATGGTCACCAAAATAATCAAAAGTGTACAATCTCTGAAGCTTTCCCTAAACACACAGTAGGCTACAGTGTAATGATTTAAGCAGACAGGGATAAAGTAAATAAGAAATTAAAATTACATTCAAGTGCTCAAACTACAAAGCGAAGGCATCTGCAGTTAATGAAAGCTGCTCATCTCAAGCAAACAAAGCATAAGAAGCTGTAGCCACGACAAGAACAGCTTGATCCATGACAAAATCAGTTCAAGTTTGAAGGGTTCACTAAAAAAACAAATGCTTGCATAAAGTGTGGGCTGACAGTCGAGCCCTCACAATGACAACACTGACACCTGGCTAAACATGAACACATGAGAAGAAAGAGGTGAAACTTACAAGGCCACAGTTAATGGAGATTCCTTCCTTAGCCCTATCCCCAGTGGCACCGGTGCGTTTGAGTCGTTCTGAGCCAGCCAGATCGACGAAATGGAACTTTGCTGTGAGCGTTTCGAATTCGCTCATCGACGAACCTTCCCCGTTGACCTTTGAAAGGGCATTGTTCTCCTCCTGGTCCTCCGCATTGCCATCTTCCAACTGCGGATAAAGAGATGCATCATCAGACTCGAATATCCAGAAAGTGCAACCTGACGAAACAAGTGGTCCCATGAGGTATATACAAAATGCCATTGGACATTAAAACACATGGCAAATACAGAGAGAGGAACATTTTCCAGAATGGTATTAGCAGTAAGATGGCAGTAATTGGCAGAGTAAAAAAAATGAAACAAAAGTTTTCACACCAACAATTATTTACAAATTTTAGGTCTGAATCATTGTTCAATTTTAAATGTAGAGGCATTGATACAATGTGAGTGACGATCCCCTCTGATTGATATGAGGGGTTTAACATCCCAAAACTACAATCCACCATATGATTATGAGAGACGCCATAGTGGAGGGCTCAGGAAATTTTGACTACCTGGGGTTCTTTAACGTGCACCCAAATCTGATCACACGGGACCATCCCCTCTAAATTTACTGGTTAACGTGTTGCACAGACACTGTGAAAGCCCACATTGCATATACCAGCAGCTAACCACTTTACAAAGACACACTTACATTTAGCTGGACCACCCTCTGCTGCTTGATGTGCAGTGTAAAGATGGCATGTGACCTAGATGACTGCACATTCATCTGGGTGCTGGCAGTCGTTCGCGAGAGAGCCCCTGATTCAAGGCACTTCATGACCTGCACATAAAGCAGTTGATGTGAATACACAGCTCTTCCTTTGCAACAATACTTCCGAAGATTTGCACGAAATGTTGCGGGTACGAATTACTCCCAAGATCCTTCTCCAAAATTGTGATAGTCTTGTACAAGTGACGCAAAAGGAAATGAAGTATCGCAGTCCAACAGTCAGCAACACAGCTGACACTACAACTCCATAGGCACTGTGTGCCCACATAATTAATTAGTAAATGTACAGCCGAACATTAGTGTATGACTAGCCATCACGAAAAAAGGCTGAAAACACGAAACACAGCACCAGGCAGGCCACCAGAACACGCACTGTACAAAATAGACTGGACTGAAGGCACAACGCAAAAAAGACAATGGAGCTGATGGGCTTCAGGTAGTCCTGGCTGTTGCTGTTCTGCTAGTTCTATTATTTATATCTCTATATATCTATCTATATGTTTATATCTATTTATACATATATCTCTTTTTTTATCTATATCTTTCTCTCTCCATCGGTTTCTGTCAGTGTGTCTCTCTCTCTGCGTCTGCATGTGTCTGTCCGTGTGTCTGTGAATAACTTGGCGTGAACCATGACATGAATAGTGTCACAATCCCACTGCATACGTTGTCAAACACTTTCTGCCAGACAGTGGCACAAACCCGCGGGCCAATATGTGCCACTGGTAGGCGGGTATGTGCCACGGGTGATTGACAGTACCTAACAAGTGACTACAAGCACATGGTTAATTTTAACATGGGACTATTAAAGAAAAGCTGACGTCAGCAACATTGACATGAAGCATGAAAACAAATGTCAGGGTCCAAGTAGGAATTAAACCCCAGCATTTTGCATGGCAATTAAGTATTTCACCACTGTGCCATGCCGCTTTCGGAACTACTTTTCAAATAGACCGTAATGTACACCTATGATACAGCCGCCACGTCGTATTATCATCAATTTTAGTTACGTGCCAAGTGCCAAAGTTTGTTTATGTAGCAGTATTGAGGGCTAATATCCTCGCGAGCACCAGCGCTTCATATCCGCTTACCGCTCCTGGTGCTACTAATATACTCATGTTCTTGTTGGCACCGTTGCGCGAGTGCATACTACTGGTTATATAATCATCTGCGACTGTCCAACATGTCTGTGCGTGCAACATTTACACATACACTTAGCGTCATTTCATAACATGCTGCTCAATAAAAAAAAATTGCAACACTGCCACCTTCCCTCCACATAACGTCGATTCCCAAAGGAAGTGTGATATGTCGTATTTTTATTTATTTCTTTCTGCCTTTAGTTTTCTATTTCTATGCTATGCTTTACTCTCTTGCCTCGTTTCCCTACCCACCCTCTCAACAGTCCTCGTCCTCGCTTACCCCCCCCCCCCCCCTGTCATTCAAATATACTGCACATGGCTATGCTCTGCCAGCATGCCTTGATAGCAGAGTGGTTAACACTCCTTCAAATCAAGGGTACGTGGGTATGGATCTTGCCTCTTTTCTTCTAGAATCTTTCTGTCTCTATTTTGCTCCGTGTACTCATTGTCTCGCCAATAGAGTTACACTCAAACCTCAATACAACAAAGTTGCAACTTATACAAAAATAAGTTTGTTATATCAAAATTTCGTTATAAGGGTATACTTCTAACCCTACATCTATGGCAAGACTTTCCATTTACTTCCTTATAATCGATATTTCATTATATCAGAGTTCGCTATATTGTGTCGTCAAGATTTCTGATGCACCAGTGTTTTGGGAGTAAAGCAAAAGGTGACAATGAACAGGTAGAAGAGTGTGTGCCGGTTCATAAGAAACCTTACGCGTCCAAGTACAGGAGAACGAGAACAAGCAAAAGGCTACACATGCAACCCACTCGTGTCGTTGCACATGCAACAACCTGAAGAACACATTCCAGTTCTAAGTTTCGAAACGGAATGTGCACAACAAGTGCAGAAAATACGTAGAAACCGAAAAGTAGAGAATGAAAATCGTTCACCTGTTCTGCATTTTGTACAGCTTTGGCAGTAACACCAACAGTATATATCTCTCCCTTAGAGTCTTCGTGAATCTTCACAGATTTCCTCCCCTGGTGGAACAGCAATGAGGAAGTGGAAAAATTAGGACTTCAATGTAGGACAACTGAATTTGTTGGCACTACACCAGTGCATCACTTACTGGTTCATGCATATCTTTGCCAGGGCTCAAGAGATCGAAGATCTCTTCATTGTAAAGCTGCAAGGAAAAAGACACGTATTAAGTCATTGAAGGGTGGCCATGGGTATGCGCGATTCTTTGAATTCGTGAGAAGTAACCAAGCTTGGCAGTGACTAATTTTATTATATCAAACATGGAAAAACTTTTGTTTAAATGGACTAGAACAACTGTCCTGAAATGAGAGTCCACAACACAATTTTGGGCAGTCTGTGAAACCCATCCTCAAGATAACAAAGACAAGAAAAATTTTCTCGGAGCACACTGTCATACGACAACAGTTCCTTATTTTTGGTATGCTTCGCATCATAACCACCTAACATTGCGGCAGAGCCAACTTATGTTTCTCCCTAAACAAGATTGCTGTAAAGCTTCTGTTACAGTTCTTTTTGCACACTTTTTCGAGACTTGCATATTTGAAAAGCAAACATGGCTATCTGTAAACAAGTTGAATGGGGTAGTAGGCTGTACAGCTTATTTGCAAGCTATTACATAGCCAAAGAATTTTCATATTCCCGGAGGGGTCAGGGCTATTGAGATCGGACAATTCTTTTCTGGGGAGAAATAAAAAAACACATATTGCACATTGTATATTAATTTATGAACTGGCCCTCGACCCCTTCTCTCACTGCGAGGAATCCCTGATCATTAAAAATCCACAGGGTGTCCCTGAAACATCCATGACTGGTTTGAAACATTTGTGCTTGTTTTATTGTACAGTTTTCATTCTAGGTTATTGAAACACGCTGATCTACTTTGTACTCTTTCAGTTTATAAAAATCTTGCCCCCAAAAAAAGACGCTTGCAATTTTCGATATTTTAAGAGACTGCACATACATAGGAAAATACGAATACAGCATACTTGGCAAATGTAAATAAATGAAATTACCACAAAAATGGAACAACTGCTTCTAATATTGGTTTTGTACCGGAATACTGCAACCCTTTCTATTAAACTGAACTCTCATTAAACAGAACATTGTCTTTGCCCATTCAGGCTCCGTTTATTTCAAGTCTAATTTATACATAAAATCGGCATGTTTGAACCAAACAGATTAGAAATTAAAACTTGTAAAGCACCGTGTCACCCTCGAAAAAACAATCTTGAATTTAGTACAACGAAAAATTAGATCCTGGAGTTTGATTTGCATAGTTAAAACGCAGCCACTGCCTATTTCATGGCTACGAGCTCAACAGTGTAATGTCACAAGGCTACATCAGCTGGAGTGTGTTGTCATTCGAACGCGCACAAATTGACACAGGCCGTTTGGGTGCTCGAGGAGTACTTCGGTTTGGGCTAGCTGGTTCATAGTACTTATTTCGAAAGGGTAGCACAATGACACTAAGAAAGTGCTCTTTGTCTCTGTCTTTCTTTTCTCATGTCGTTGGGTTGCCATTTTGAAATAAGTTTGGGTGCAATGGAATGCACATCGTGAATAATCATACTCACCTCCATAAACTGTACATTGATCTTGAAGTCTGGGGGTGGTTTGCCTTGGTCTCGTGCCTCTTGCTGGCAGGCAGCGATGCCATCGAAGAGGTGTTGCACGGCTCGCGGTATAATGCCCAGCTCGTGAGGATTAACGTGCAGGTCATAGCCTGTACCCATCGTGTACGTTTTGCCCGATCCAGTCTGCAAGAGAAAAAAACATATCAAGGCTGAGCATTATGTGGGTAAGAAATGATGTCCACCCAACATTAAAAGCTTATGGGACTTGAAATTTCAGGAAAATCTGTTATTGCTCCACCTAGGCACAGCCTCCAGTAGTAGTACTGGCGACCGTTATTTGCCACCAATGTTTTTACCCGCTAGTTTAAAACAGTCATTCCCTAACGTGGCAGAAATCACCATTATCATTCACAATAGAGTTCACGTCGCATATAGTACTTTTACTGTCCGGTGGACGTTCACATACATATGAAAGTAGGTATATGCATGCATGCACATACACACGCACTTGCACACACACCACACACACGCCCACACAGAAGTTACAAGTAGTGAGTAGGTGCTGGGACTACAAGTAAAAAGCTGTTCGTTTCAAGTTGCCAATTCGTGGTTTGTAAACTTTTGTGGCCAGGAAGCGAGAGGGCGAACTAGAGCAAGTGCCGCACACTGATATCAGCAAACAGAGCATCAGTTATCGATAATATGACAAGCAGTAAAGAGCGTCAGCTTCTATATATGTGCTGTCGAAGATTCAAGCATTATTGTTGGTGGCTCTGTGATCCATCGAAGAAACACTATTCGATTCCCAAATGACCTGAAACTACTGTGAGGCTTCTGAAACACTGTGGTGGGGTCTGCATGAAGCGTTGCAGTCTTTGTGGGTGAAGCCTGAAGACATCAAAATAACATGCATGGGAAAATATATTATCCACACATGCACACATGCATGCAAGCACATGCACACTCACGCACACACTTACACACAGCAAACTGAAACTGATTGAGCAATCTATATAAATGTCTGAAGCTATTGATTTAGTCTGATGAGAGAATGTTAGGCTTTGCCTACGTGACATTTTTTGATAGCGTATGTATTAAGTGCTGAACTTATAAGCACATTCATTCTCTGCATGAAAGAAAATTAGTACAGAAAGTAAGGTAACCATTTAAGGTTACAATTGCTGAAATGCAATCAACTACAGTGACCAAATGATGATGCAAGAAATGTTTGCAGTTCTCATTTGTACATCCTCGGTGCAAAAACCCCATGGTTTCTTTATTGCTTCGAAACTTGCATACAAAAACTGATGAAAGGACAGGAGTAAAGAGAATGTAAGTATGCCACTCTTTGATATAACGAGCATTGCACAGTATGAATAATGTCTTCGTTTATTATAATAAGTGCCAATTAAGGATAAATAAAAGTGGAATGGTTACCTGGCCATAAGCAAGTACCGTGGCATTATAACCTTCGAAGCACCTGTAAAATTAGAAGGATAAGATACTTGTGAATCACTGGGGCATAAAAAATCGCTTCAGCATCATATGAAAATTAAGCTAGGCACTTGTTTCAAATCATTGGAGAAAGTAAATCTTTGTCCAAACTGGCAGGTGTTCGGACAGGTCCTTGAGCTTTGCGTTATTAACCGCTGCCGTCTTCTATGGCTCAGGAAGAAAACACTTTAACACTGGACGATGAAAGAACAACAAACACTTTATACAGAACTATGTACAGCAAAAAAAACGTGACCATCAGTGGGTCAGTCAGTAGCAGGGCCAGTGCCCAGCCGGGAAGCTTCTCGTAGTCGAAAGCCATCGTGGGCACTCTCGACCGCTTCTTTTATCCCTTCCTTCCCTGGCTCACTCGTAGCCTGCGGTAACTCACACTCGCCGAGACAGCACAGGTGGCTTCGTGAAAGAAGGAGGATGTGTGGAGTGCAGTTGCCTTGCCAGCTTCAGCCAAAGAATATCCACGTGGGGAGAGGGGGGGGCACCCAGAATGCGGCCTTAAAGAGACCTTTAGCGCTTATACCATATTTGATAATACTGCCACGGTTTTCTCTTTGGAACCCGAAAAAGACAGCTAAACCCACACTGCTGTCCAGTGGTCATCACAAGCAAACATTTAGCCTTGCCTTGGGTAGTTAAATTTACTAGAGCTGAATGAAATTTAACAAAGGAACTACATTTTACTTGAAGATGTTCTGCAGAACTTGATTTAATGTAAACCAATGTCAGAAGTTTTGCTGATTAGCTATTACAAAAACATGCAGATATTGCCACAACTGGCGCAATATGTGCAATCTGTCCAGTTATTGGAAACCCAGTTATTTGAAACCATTTATTAAAATTTACAAGGGGGCAGGAGGGGGGGGATGGGCAGTTATAGGACTGGAATATTTCTGCACTAAATTTGTGTAAGAGGGTATATTTGTGGAGCCTCCGACTATTCTGTACTTGCCTGAACTGGAGGAACACAATAAAACTGAACACATCACTCTTCATAAAATGAATATTTTGATGATTTGTGACCATGCATCACTAATGACAAAAAGGTAGGATGTCACTGAATATTTATATGTTCAAAAATTGGGATTCATTGAAAGATCGAATAAATGAAATATAAACTAAAAGGTGTTGTAGATGGTCATGGCGAGGCACCAATAGACGGTATGAAATCTGTAAGCACATAGAAATTGTGATCTCCATAAGAAAGAAAGCTATGCCCTTTATTTTAATGCACTGTTCACTAATTAAATTTAAAAGCTTCTGCACAAACATGGGTGAACCAGTACTTTTGGCTAATTACACTGAAAATTTTCAACTAATATACACAATACAAGTTCTTACAGTCAACTTTCACAGATCTGAAACTTGTACAGATGTCTTAGCAATTCTGTCATCTTGATATCACTACCATTAAAACTTGATACAACATCACTATCAATATTACTATTAGAAATCAACAAACATTCATAATTGTTGCATATAATAGTTGTTTTTGTGTCATATACAGCATTGTTACACAGATGCTCTATTTAAAAAAATCGAGAAGCAACTTATCCAAAAATAGTCTATGGCATTACAATTTCAATATTACACAAATTTTCAGTGACCAGCCATTGATTGTATATGTTAGCTTGGCTGTTGGAGATAGTGATGGAAAAGCTCTAGCATTATAATTAACAAGACAGCATGGTATTGAAACCTTAGTCATGGTGTAGAAAAACTCATGCTGTATGCATACAGTTGAACATATTGAATACGGGCCATTACATGTTCGCTATTCTTGAGCAGCAAGCAGAAGCCATTACAAGGCCATCTATCAAGATGTGCGATGCTTCACGTAGTGTGCTGTACGCTGCTGTAAAAGGTGCATTGGAGACATCTCACCCATCAATAAGCTGGCGGACACAGTTGTTGTAAATTGTCTCCTGCTCAGAGGGGCAGTCGAAGACGTGGTCAAACGTAAATGCCTTCTCCTTTCCCACCCAGATCTGCGGCTCACCAGGGGTGACACTGGTGCAAGCGTGACACATGTCTATGACCTCCCGAGGAATCAGCGGGCGCACCCTGGGAAGACAAGAGGGAGCAACTGTCAGCCTAAACCGATGTAAGCAACGTGAAAAGAGCATAGGAACAAAAAAAAGTTTGGACACATACAAAGGTAAATTCCAGAGTTTACAGCATCTTTTTAATTCTGCAGCTGTTTAAGCTCGAAGAAACCCCAACAGTAGAAACAGAAATTATCACGAACCAGCATGCACTTTCTTCAACCTCTTCTGCTTCACTCCCAGAACGTGCACCAATTTGTCCATTACGGGATGCAATAACCAATGGGCAAGAAACAAATACACAGAGAAAGAGAAAAAGGGAAGGGGAGAAAACAGACAGCAAGAAAGAAAGAGAAAGCGATATAACGAAAAGAAAATGAACACCATGGTGTTCATTGACACAATCAATACCATGAAGTTCAATTGAACAATAATGTTTAAGAATTGAGTGGTACAAGTGCTGCTGTCAAGGCTCCACAGATTTCATAATGAAAATGTAGGTGTGCCCACCAACATTATATGGGCAGATCTGCGAAGGACCCATGATGGCTGTAAAACCAGGCATACTTCAGCTTGTAAAGGTGTTTGGGCATTTATTATTGGGCACGCTCGAGTTGGCGCACTCTACAATTACGTCGATATCAGAAGGGCTCCAGCTGCACATTTTCGATTAGATATCTCCATAAACATTCACGCCAAAAATATTCTGGTATGCTAACCTGAAGCTATACCACAATATTTTTGGCGTGTTAGATTTTGCAGTTTGCACCACTGAACATGTAGCTAGAGTCAACTTAATCAATGTATAGCATTAGACTTGTTGCCGGTCTATTCATTACTCCTATAAGGCTCGAATAATTTCTGCTAAGCACTCAGAATTTCTGTTGAAAATGTGCATTAGAGGTTTTTCAATCCGACCAATGACTATAGGAAGTCATGACCCAATCATTTAACTATTGAAGAGACAGATAACCACTCTGAACTCAAATATAGATAACCCCTGATAATGGAAAGATTGTAAGTCATAATGATTAAAATGAGCTCCGTCTTTGTCATTACATGTGGTGTCCTATTTTCATTTCTTCGCTAAAGTCACTCTTTGGTGCTTTAGACGGCTAAACACAAAGATTCAGATGGTAAATACATGACCTTCCACTGGTGCACATGGTTCATGGTCTCTGAACAGGTGCTGAAATACAGTACACTTTGCATTATATTTTATACCCTAAAATGCCTCGATACAATATTTGTAATGAGCAGAACAGTGGCATCACCTTTGCTTGACATATGATCAGATTCTGATGAATAATGGCATACATACTCCCCTACTGGCTTTGGCAATGGTGCTAATCGCAGAGGCCATGGTCTGCATGAAAGTTATCTAAGGGACATGATCAAAACCTGTAGACAAGCTGAAATATCACGAGTGCCTGGCCCACGAGGCGGTGAAAGGATTGCACATGACATTTGGAAAACATTTTACCGGCTTTTTATATCTAGAAATAAGACATGAAATGGGTAAATGAAGAGAGTTAATAAACCACCATAGTACTCTTGTAAAAGCAAAGGCAAGTGTAACAAACACTTTGCGGCGATGACTATCGCAATCAATTCTCAACGTAGCTGGAGAAGGAACTCGCCTCTTTCAGTAGATTTTCATACAAAAGAAAAAATTCCTGTAAAATATCCGCATGCTTTTGGAATCAACTACAGCAGGTTTGACAAGTACAAAAGGAGCAGCTTTTTGTTGCGCCGTTAAATGGGTTAAGAAAACAATGGTTCATACATTTAATAAATTATTAGTAATCCACAGCGATTCCAGCAAAGGCTGTACCCCGGACTTTTTTCCAGGGGCTGTTAATGGGTTAAACGGCTAACTTTGGCAACTGGTTCTCAATGCGAAAGCGTGCATATACCTTAGTATGATCCAAAAGGTTACACCTTATTTTTTTTTTTTTTGAGTTGTCAGAACCACCTCAACTCTCCCCTCCTTACGGCCCAGACCGGCTTTTGTTGACGCAGTAATGTGTTCGGCGTATCGCAAGGCATAAACCCAATCTTAGAAGATTTCACAACTGTTTGCAGCAAGGTCAATATATGTGGGTTAAACAGATGGTGAACCCCAACTGTGTGCAGCGCCAGTCGGAGGCTGCGGTAATCCCCGAGGCGGGGCATTGTGTAACGAGCCACCGAGTATAATGTCATCGTTTCTCGGAACACCGTCGGATGCGCGCTAGTCCGTCAAGACAACTGACGGACTCGAGTGGGAAGGCAAAGCGTCGGGACGGGGCTGCGATCGTCGTCTCTCGATGGTGAACGCGTAAGCTCGAGCCGAACGCATGAAGGCGGCAGCAGGAAGTTGAAGAAGAGCAAACAAGCCCGACGCCTCGCAGGTGCGTGGATTACGCCTCCGCTCGTGCTCGAAGAACAAGCGAGCGCGATCGAAACCAAAAGACAAGAAGAAACGAAGCCGACATGGGATCGAGTGGGGTACTACACATGCACGGAAGAGGAGATGGGGGGAGAAGCGTGCTTGACCCACGCCGTCGAGGTCTCGTGTGCGGTGGCTGCGGCGGATCGGAGAACTTCACAAAACGAACGGGCTTGCCAGCAAAACGTGTGCGCCAAAAGCGTGCGCTCGGCTCCTCACGATGCCGATGCGAGGGGCACGGAGAGATCGGAAAGCGATCAGAATTAGAAGCGAAGATCGAAGAAACGAAATAGAAAAAAAGAAAGAGAAAGTAACAAAAAAGAAATGAACGGCACGCACGCCAGCTAAAACGTTTCAAACAAGCACGCACGCCCCCTTGCGGCGCGAGTACACGATACGTGTGCTTATAACGTTGCGTGCGATCATGACGCGCACGATTAGCCGCACCCAACAGATCGCGAATGCATAAACGATCGGGATGGTTCACCAAATAACGTATTCCTACACACTGCAGCATATTTTTTTTTTTTTTTTTTTAGGGAGCAAGTGCACGACCGACAACGTTTCCCGCATTTGATTTTGGCGCCATGCACTCATTTGCGCTCGTATGGAGTGTGGGGGGGAAGGTGGACATAAGCACAAAAATATCTTACGGAAATCCCCAGGTCGAACGTCTCGTTGCACGCGGCAATCCAGTGGAAATCGCACTCAATCGAACGAAAGTGTGGTCAGTAACCACAAGGGAGCGCTATCGAAGTAGGTGACGTCACTGAACTTCAAGTTGCGCGGGAAATTCAGAATGGACTCGCTGCTCGTGTTTTGTTTCTAGCTTATTCGTATCACTCATGTTGAAAGGAATCTTCCTATGTATTTAAAATAGAGCGACTACTTATTAATCTGTCTATTACCCGTCTATATGAAGGGCCGTAGCCAGTAATTATTTCGGGAAGAGACAGGTAGACGTGGATGAACGTTCATCGTAGCAGCGCAACGGGCTAGAAACGGACAGAGGAAAATGACACGGCGCTGAATTCGCAACTGAAATCGCGAGTAGGGCCACGCGATTCCGCTTCAGCGGGGCCGAGTGTGATTTTGGACTTATATGCCATGGCAAAAAATTTCGGGTGGATGGAGCGTACGGCGCGCCACACCCTGGCGACGCCGCTGGTGGTGGAGGGGTTGGTACGTGTTTAACCAGCCTTCGCCCCTCCCCCTTACTATCTTTCTACATGGGCGGTTGAACCCTCCCCGACTACGCCAACGCTGATCATCGTCAGTACCGATCAAACATTCCTGTACGTACGCGTCCACATGTTCGCGTAGTAGATGTCGCTCTGCGGATGGGAAGCACAAAAACAAATGGTCTGATGTAGCATCTACAAAAATGAGTCCCAACCCTCGACCTAGTGGGAATTGAGGCATATAAGCAAATGACATACAAGCGACCCAGTTAATTTGACGTCTAATCAAGTTGGTTATTCTCTGAGCGTTCTGGTTTAATTTTCCAGAAAGCTTTCGTTGAACGACGCACCGAATAGGGCTACACACGCATAGGCAAACGGGCTATACGGCAGACGGGCGACGTTATAGAGCTGAATTCATCTCCACCGAAGGGAGTGTTCTTTTACGGCGATATGGACACAAATCGCACGAATAACGCACACCATACAACGCTATGAATAGCAGCGATGAGGAAGAAAAAAAATAAGGGGAAAATAGGGTGGGGGGGGGGGGGGGACAGGCTCCCGGGGCAACACACATCAGCATTCAGCCGAGACTAGACCGCGCGACATACACGAGGCGAGCTTTCATTTGTCCAAACAATACCGTGCAGCACATGCCGCGGCCCGCGGAACCCTTCAACCCGCGTACGACGTTCCGATTGAAACGCACATAAAATAAAACACAGATCTATGAAAGATATTGTTAAATAGCTTTTGAACATACCAGCGAGACGCGGGAAAAGAACCACAGAACTGGTCCTTTCGAACCCTGTGTGCCTCCCTCGTGTACCGTGTTCCGCTAGAGCGCTTGCTTTTACAATATGTGCCTGACAGCGCAAACCAACGTGTCGATTTATCGCAAAAAAGGCTATGGAGGAGGGGTTGGTGTTTAACCAGCTTGCACGAGAACGCCGCGAAATGCGCAGTATTAACTTAGAAGTGTGGCAGCTTGGGCTAGTTGATATGGCATGACGATAGTTATAGCGCGAAAACAAAACGACGACACAGAGCCTGTCTTTCATGTCCTTGTCTCTGTGTCGTCGTTCTGTTTTCGCGCTACAACTATCGGCAGTATTAACGTCACAAACGATTATATACGACTTGGCTTCCACCTATAGAGCACAGTACTATTAGAAGGCGAAATACTGCATCCGAGTGGAGGATGTCACTTCATAAAAAAAAAATCTAAACGGAAGAATTCGCGCCGTCACGTCTTCCCCGGCTTCATTGTTTGTTTGGTTTTTTTTGTTTTTTTTAGTTGCGTACACACGTAGGAAACCCAACAAGGCCGATCAAGTCTAACCTTCGCGACTTTCGCTACTGGACTCGGGACGTCCCAAGCCCTAAACGGAGTGACGTGACGAGAGCGCAGCGCCTGATTGGTGTAATCCGAGCTAATTCAATACAGGCCAGTTGGCTCAAGATAAGCGAGGCATCAGCAGCGCGCCGACAATGGGGTCGCGCGGGATGCGGAGCTATAGTACGACGGCACTGATGACGTCACACGTTTCCGTTGTAGTCCACCCCCTCCTCCTCGTCTCTCCTCTCTCTTTTATGAAGAGTAACACGGACGAAAAAAAAAATGTTAGCACGACAGGGGCACACGACCGGCTGTACCACTGCGGGGAAGTTGCACTTCTAAGTTTTTCGTTCCGCGAGCAAAGCGAAATGCCGACGGCGTCGTCAAGTGATGACATGTGATGTACATTGTATGATGCAGGACATACACAAGGAGCGAATTTATATTATTTTTTTTTGCTCGCGTCTATGTAATCTTCTGTGCAATGCTGGTATCAGGATGTTTCGTAGTAATGTTTATATTGTGACGACTGCGCCACTGTGACGTACTAGACAGAGAGCAAGAGACAACACCCGATCCTGGGCCAGCCGTTCTTCTTCTGACTTCGTTCTTCTCTTCTTTTTCCTATGCTACCCGCGCGCCGAAGCGCCAGCGTCTTTCTTGGTCATGACAATACGTTTTTCTTACACCTTATTTGGTATTGTAATGTTAGCTTAAGGTATTTATTGTTATACACATCTTTGTCCCACCTGCCTTGTATAGAGTTCACTGGCCTTATCAGAACCTCTTTCTTTCTGGGAAAATAAAACGATTTGAAATGAAAAATTTGAAATGAAGTAGCCAGTGTAACTTGGATGGCTTGCTCGGTAGTACGTAACTTTTGCGAAGAGTATACTCGACACTTTGCAGCCGACTCAGTTTGACGTCTGAGATTTCGCTCCTTTCATCTTTTTTTATTGCCATTCGTCCAGTTGAGCCGTTTCACCGCCAGAACAAATCGAGCTTTGACAATAATAAACGTCGGAATTTTACGTTTCAAACCACGATGAGATAGTGAGAGACGCCGCAATGGAGGACTCGATGTCGACCACATCGGGTTGCCTAATTAAAATGCACACGCGGGCCCCTCTTATTTCGCCCGGCTCCACCGAATTGCGCAGTCAGGATTCGATCCCGCGACTCCACAACCACTAGCCCACCGCGGCGAGTAATGAGTCTTGTATAACAATACAGAAAAAACACGCCCCGTCTCTCTCTCTCTCTTAATTGGCTTATTCCTCGACCACAACCGCCGTGTAAGAGCAGTTAGGTGTGAATTGCATTTGAATAAGCATAATTTTACAAATTTCGCTGCTTTAAACTTAAGGTTAGTTCACTTCAAACAGCTGGCCGCCGGAACGAAACCTCCCGAAGTTTTAAAGGAGCAACACGAACGTAGAAGTTGCAATATGGCGTTGCTGCGTGCATTCGAAATTTCCAATATGCGAACAGAATACCACATAACATCGTAAGTATCGCAATCGGCGCAAAGAAGTAATTGCTAATATTTCGCGAATTTCAATGCACAAACTGAAAATTAGTCCCAGTTGTCGCATTCTCGTTTGTCACTAGTTCTACTCGTATTTGTTTAGCATGTGGTTTTCATTATGCGAATATTTTTTTTTTAAATCGCTTCGAAGTAGACAATTTCATATTCGTACACTCCTGAAGTTTGCGAGTTGGTTTAGACTGATAAATTATACTCTGTCTAGTGTCCATAATTTTGCCCCCATAGGTTTCTATTGATAGATGAGAACATAAATGTGAAATGTCTACAGAGTTCCCGCCGAAATTTCCGCTGGTGATGTCACGAATTTCGAACGTTTTTTTTGTGTGTGTTTTTTCTTTTCATGTTTCCGCCACAATGGCTCAACTTAAAGTCTCCTGAAACTTAAGTGTGTTAGGTATCTGGATTCCTCAGGAGACAATGCACTTCATTTTTACTGGTTAGAAACTACGCAGGCCCTAGTAAGCGTCATGAAGATCTGAAGATCTACGGGCGACGTCCCTGCTTTTGGTGCGAAAATTTTAAGGTGTCGTTGCAACCCGCCTTTTCTTTGGACTTTTTTTTCTTTCCAGCCAGGCGGCACAAATGTCACCACCCCGTTTTGAAGGGGAACGCCCGTAGTATCCATCCATCCATTCATCCATCGTTTTTTTTTTTTTTCGCGCGTTTTTTCGCTTACCAAGAGTCCTGTCGAGCAGTAAGCGTAGCATTTGGTATTGTGAAAGTGAGTTAATGAAAAGTAAAAAAAAAGAACATCGTTTTTCTCTTTAGTAACACGCTGCCATAAGGATGGTATAACGTTAGCGCGAGAAAAGAAAGCCGGTGGCACGCAGTGGTGTTGAATGAAGAGCGCAACGAAGTGGCTCAATGAAGTGGCACATACACCGGAGCGGGATTTACTCACTTTCTGTGGGTGAATCCCACAACGATCTACGACGATAACCCCCCACATGACAGTCACGACCGCGAACAGAAGTGTGGCAGCTTGGGCTAGTTGGGTATGGCATGACGATTGTTATAGCGCGAGAACAGAACGACGACACAGAGACAAGAAGGACTTTCGTGTCCTTGTCTCTGTGTCGTCGTTCTGTTCTCGCGCTATAACTATCGTCACGCGAACAGAAGACGGGGGATAGGCCCCCCGTCTCGTTTTCATTGCTCGTTCTCGGTTGCACCACGAGTATTTCCTTAGACTATACACTCTAGCAACTTTGGAGCAATAACGCGGGTCCCCACAAAGTCACCTTCTTAGGAAGATCGGCTTTCAATATGAGAGAGACAGAGTTTTCCAGTAAGCAGGGGGAGGGCACCATGGGAAACCTGGAGGGCGCGAAATCGCCGAGCGCGAAAGGGTGTGGACGGTCGCGGCGCCAGCTTTGCCATGCAAACACGCTCGGGACGCAGGAAGGGGGGTGGAACCCAGCTAGCACTGGTGTTTGTAATGTTTGTAACGCAACAGCCCGCCGGGGCAAAGCTGTTGCGGCGAGACGAGACCGACGAGAGGGGGTGTGAGAAAGGGGGGTGAGAAGAATAACGAAAGCGAGAAAATGCAAATCGCTTCCTCTCCGCTCCCGGCTGTTGGGGCAAGCGAGCCCCTGCAGCAGGGCTGGGCGCGATGTTATAAAAACCCGAGCCGCGCCGGCGGCGACGCAGCGCATCGCACCACGGTGCGCGACGCACTATACTCGCGGCTGCACTTCGAGAAACCCGTCAGACCGGAAGTGTGGCCAGCAGCTCGTAAAAAAAGCACGGGAACGAAGACTACACGTATGTGTATATATATACAGTGAAAGCGCCGAGCGAGATTCGAGGTATATGGCTGGCTGAGGTGGATGGCAGTGCGCCGAGCAAAAAAAGAGTGCAGAGCGCCTGTAGCCTCCTAGAGTGTTCATACATGCGGGCCTTTCGCAAGAACTGCTTCGACCTCGCAACGTCAGTGATGATTCTTCTTTTCACATTTTGCGGGCTTTCTTTACAACGCTGCAAAAATAACAGCGCTTAGACGTATCGTACAGGAAACAAATTTAGTCGGTGGTTTTTGAAAGTGCACCACATCTCAGTGTTCATATCTTGGGTTTCCGGCCCATAATTAAAAAGACAGGTAATTAAGAATTATTAACTAATTAGTGTGAGGAGAAATAAAAAAAAATAGCCTGGGTACCTACAGGCTAGTGCGAGTAGTACACGTTTGGTTCAATTCACCACTGGAGCGTCTTTCATTTTCAAATTATTGGCTCATGTGGGACACCCCGTATATAGGAAACACCGCATATATTTAACGAAGTGTCAATACATTGCTTCGCCACGACGGCTTGCACAAACAAGTGACTGACTAGTGACGCAATACTGGCGCACTAACGTTCTCATACATCTACCAACCTCGTAACTGTAAAACTACAGTTATGAGTAAGGGTATGGTATGACGTAAGAGTATAGCTATGAAAGACTGTTGCGAGTCATGAACGATTCGGAGTTTCGTTGCGGATAAAATGCGCGAAACGATGGGGATAAAATACGACGCGATGTGCATAAAACACGTGACAAAGTCATTGTCGTGGACGCCACGGAAGGTCATGCATTGTTGCCGGGTACTGAATGGCTAAAGGCGAGCCTTTGTCGCTGGACGGTGCGCAGAAAATTGCGACTGGTAGTACAGAAACGCTACGGAAACGCCTTGACCCTCTTCAGCATACCGGCGCAACGATTCATGATAACATCGCGAGAAGCACTCGCGCATGCCGAAAGAAAAAGAGAAGCGCTGCAGTCGCAACACAGTTGGCGTGCAACGCAGCTGCACTGCAGATTCGTGTATACGGTACAGATCATCCACTGGGAACCCGGCATCGCCGAAATCGCCCATCGATGCGAGCGACGTTTGGTCTATCTCTGTTTCAGTCACTCGATCCTCATAGAGCAAGCGCACGGACGCCGCAGAGGTTTACGGAGGAGACCCCCTCGCCAGTACAACTGAACTTTACCGCTTGCACGACGGCAGATATGCACCCTTACCATATATGCGTGCGAGGCGTTCCTCTTCAGGAGAGGGGTTCGACGCAACGCCCCCATTCCTTATGCATTCAATGTACATGGGACAGACGTTGCACCCCACTCCCCTCTTATGTGACGTGACTATAGGAGGGGGGTGGTGCGCCCCTGCCATCCCGAATGCACCGAAACGACAACTTGGACCACGAATTCCAAACCGAATGCAGTGCGAAATGCGAGCAGTTTTCCGACGCAACGTTAGACAATGCGAGACGTGCACAATAAGAGTAACATTTTATGCGTAATAATGTGAGCAGGAAGTTGACTTTACAAGGACCCCCTTTTGGGTGCGCAAAACAATTCTGCTGGCGAAATTCTGACACCATGTGGACGGCGCAGCAGCACATCAGATAATATCCATTTTGCGTTTATTTAGCCGGGAAAATGTGGACAGTTTATAAGATTGATTGATTGATTTGTGGGGTTTAACGTCCCAAAACCACCATATGATTATGAGAGACGCCGTAGTGGAGGGCTCCGGAAATTTTGACCACCTGGGGTTCTTTAACGTGCACCCAAAGCTGAGCACACGGGCCTCGACATTTCCGCCTCCATCGGAAATGCAGCCGCCGCAGCCGGGATTTGAACCCGCGACCTGCGGGTCAGCAGCCGAGTACCTTAGCCACTAGACCACCGCGGCGGGGCGCAGTTTATAAGAGCTGCTTGAGGTATATACCTTGACTGTCCCCCAAAGATTGATTGATTGATATGTGGGATTTAACGTCCCAAAACCACTATATGATTATGAGAGACGCCGTAGTGGAGGGCTCCGGAAATTTCGACCACCCGGGGTTCTTTAACGTGCGCCCAAATCCGAGCACACGGGCCTTTAGCATTTTCACCTCCAACAAAAATTGCAGCCGTCGCAGTCGGGATTCGATCCCGCGACCTGCCGACTAGAGGCCCTTGCACTTGGAATACACGACGTTCACGGTGGAGACAACCACGTAACATTACTACAAATTGTGCACGTAATATAACAGTTCCAGTTTAATTACCACCACCACCACACATCCAATCGTAGCAGCTGTTTTACGACCGAAACGAGCAGGTAACGCCAGGTGGAAAACCCGCGAAGGCGCCGCTTCAATTGGCAGACCAAAACAAGTTACACACTGCAGCGATGTGTGTGCGTGTACCCGCGGCGCCTTTCGCTTTCGTTGCCTCTTTATTTCTCTGCATATAAAAGGTCGACGCCGCAGGAGCTTTAACTTCCGGTGCCCCTCTCTTCCGCCGAGGTTCGCCCCGTACAACATAGGTGCAGCGCGGGCAACGCACGACAGAGGAACAGCTGGGTTTCGCGCCAGCGGCACCGCGTTGCGATCCAACATGGCCGCGGCGTTGCAGCCAAGGAGGATTAAAGAAAAAATTGCTGGAGTGGAAGCTCCGGCAATGCCTTGCCAGCAGAAGTGAAGCCACCTTTCGCCACTGCCAAGATGGCAGAAACATGTTCTTTTCTGATAGTGGCCACTTAAAGATCAAGTGGCTTTGATATTTTATGTAAATGCTACGTGAGTTCTATATTAAAAGACATTTGTTCCCGACGAAATAACACGCAGAAACGAGTATGAATAATTGAATATTCAAAGAACTTTGCCTCCAATTAGAGGCTCACTAAGGAAAACTAGTAACTGTAAGACGCACTCGGAGCACTATGTGACCCGAAAAAGTGCCCACATTAAACTCGTTGGCCGTGCGAGGGAAACGCTTCGTTTTTAATCGCTGAACGGCGATACTTTATCATGCCCCTAGTAAGATGGCCGCCCCAACCGCCATCTTGCCAGAGGAACGGCTTCACTTCTGCGCAATCGTTTCCACTCCAGCAATTTTTTTAATTCTCCTTGGTTGCAGCAGCAGCAGTGAAGGCGCGTGACCGCGTTGCGCGATTTCTCGCGCGCGGGATGCGAGCGCCACGTTTCTGCGAAAAAAAAATAAATAAATTCAAGAGAGAGAGAGAGATTCTCACCGCAGGTGTGTCGTAAAAGGGTGCGCACAACACGCCTTCGAGGGCGCAACGCAACCGTTTTTCGTGCGTTCCGTCGGTGCGGCGTCACCCGTCCTATATACTGGAGCGGCGGCGTTTTAAAACACCTTGAAACAGACGTCCGAAGCCAAGCGACGATAGTTATTAGAGAGTTTTAGTACTGCGGAATGGTGCTACGTACCCATCACGCAAGCGCCTTGCGTTACGTGGCGTCGTTTGCCACTTATGGGCTTTTAGTACGCCGTAGTACCCGCGTACGTAACGAACGTGAAACGTGTTGCGCCATCTGGTAGATCAAAATAGAAGCACGTGTTGTTGGCAGCCAATGTGAGCCAATCCAAGTGTTGTAGCCAGATTATGGCCATACTTTAAGCCACAAAGCCGGTCGGTGCTTGCCTTTGATGCCGCCATTTTGCAAAACGAAGTCTCGCGCTGTCGCGAACTTGTTTGAGAGCGGCGCGATCACCTCATACGTACGCACGCACGCATCTCATGCGTGCGTACGTAGCGGCTGCGTACGTAATGCGATACGTGCGCGTTGCGGTCTGCGCATGCGCACTACGCAGAACGTGGCATCCTTACGTACGCAACGCCGCCACGTACGCAACGTACGCAGTACTAAAACTCTCTATTTCCGCAAGAAGAACGAACGCCCTCGGGTTTTTTTTCCAGGGGCATATATACAAGCGGTCCGGACACGCTATACACGCCGTAACCATGAGGCGACAGCGCCAAATCGTCACGCTGAACGTTCCAACGAATCCGTATAGACTGCAATGGACGGTCAGACCGAAAGTGAACAAGTAACGTTTCGTATACACTCTTAATCATGCCCTGGATAAAGTGCTAGCTATAGCCAGGAAACCAGAAGGAAAAGCATTGCAACAGGATGAAAAGGTGGGCTAGTCGGTAATTCACGGTGGTTCAGCGAACTGCATGGGTGCGCGGGGGTATAACACAGACACAAAGCAAAGAAGAGGCACACAGCATGAGCGCTCAACTAACAACTGACAATTATCACTACTTGACTGCGAGTTTAACTATATTGATAATTCGTAGACGAGTGCTTCGAACGAACGCCACCCTTGCTGCTCACACTATCATCTTATTTTTGTTGACATGCGCACCCTTAATTGTGTACTTATGTGTCCTTCAAACGTGAGAATAAACCAGTTGTTAGTTGATGCTGCGTGCCTCTTCTTTGCTTTGTGTCTGTGTTCGCCCCTGCGCTCCCAGTTCGCTGAACCACCAGAAGGAAAAGACCTAATGTCCTCGCTATATCTAGTACTTTACGCAGGACATGATTAAGAGTGTAGACACGTTATCGCCTTGCCCAGGCCTTCTTCCGCAAAATTTCAAGTATATAGCGCATACCAGATAAGTGTCGTCCTTTGGTTGGCCTTTTCTATACAGTACTATATAGTGCTTATACGGAGCCCCGTCGGCACACAGACTTTTTGCACACTTTTGAGGTTCCAAGCCCCCAAAATACCCTTTTGCCAAACGATAAGTCATTGCTATGGAATGGGGATGCAAGGCTGTTTTGTTTTCCCAATATCCTTTTGGCTTGCGTAAGGGGTATACGGTTGTTATCAGAAACACCCGTGAGGTACCAAGGGCGTTTTCAAGGTCTAGGCTTCTCCGTTGGCGTGCGCAGTAGCAGTGTTAAAGATTACGATGAAGATGATCACGAGCAATGACTGGCTTGTGCAGTGAATGGCTTGTGCAGTGAGTACCTGCACCGACCTCGTCTTTGCGAACTACAGGCTAGACCCGATACCACAGACCAGCAATAATGGAGGCAAAACGAAATTCACAACTCAACACAACATACAAGTTATGACTAATAAACCTTGTATGTGTACTGTACACCGCTTTGTCATTCATTTACATGCGTGAGTGGTCAATATCACGGGTTATTCACGGTAACACTGAACGATCGCACTGCTTCGCCCGCTCATAATCATTCCCTTTGGATATGCAATGCGATGTTTTTTTGTTTGTTTTTTTTTTTGAAGGGGGGGGGGGGCGTTGTCGAAACACGAGTGAGAGATAGGATGCCGCAATTATATGGGTGTTCTATTCGTGAAAACAAGTTTCTTGAAGGTGCGCTTCATATATTCACGGGTTGTGAAGTGGTTTACATATGTATTCAGGTATATTTGAGCAAGAATTTGTTTATCCAGTGAGCAAGAAAACAAAATTGAAAGTAAAATAATTTGACGCCGACATTTGAACGCTGGTCGGCATTAAAGGGGCCCTGAAAAACTTTTTCAAGTAACCATGGAATAAACTCTTTGGAAGAGCTTATTTCTCACGAATTAAACGGCGCGAAAATTTTAAAAAATCCGTTTAGTGCGAGTGGAGTTACAAAGATTCGTCGCATGCTGCGATTGCATTCTCTCTTCTCTCCTCCCGATGAAAGCGCTGGAAGCTAAGCAGGGAGGGATGGCAGGTGCAAAGAAAAACGTCACGCTCGCCTTGTGACCTTGAGTAGTTTTTTTTTTCCTTCTTTCTTCGAATGCGCGGCTTTCTCGGTGTGATTGCGCGCGCACGCGTGGACAAGTCGCGACCTCCCGCGGCAATCTTTATAACGACAGAGCGCGCCACGTTCAAATCGGCCAATGGCTGATTGATGGGCCTACTACGAGTGACTCTCGGGCTTATTCCGCGATTTGTCGAGAGAAGGAAATTTTCAGCTGACTTTGATAACTTTTTGTGAATTCCTTGCCGCGTGCTGCGCTGTAATATCTGGCTCGCGTGTTGTCGGGAGCCTCTATACTGCCGATCGGCAGCGCAGTAACAGAACATGAAGGAATGAAGCAGGAACTCGCAAAATTACGTCTTCTAATAGCCACCGTTTCATTCCTCGAGAGCGGGTAACGTGACGCCTCCCGCCAGCACGGCGATCATTTGGCGTACAAATACATCTGCAACAGAATATTTACGAAGCGCGGCTTGCGCACGGAACAGCTCCTGAAATTCGACGTCACCGCGGACGCAAGTGCGGCAGTGTGTCCGTCTATACATCCGAGCTGATGGGCGTCTATCATAATCATATGGTGGTTTTGGGACGTTAAACCCCACATATCAATTCATCGAACCCGAGCTGATGCTCGAGGCCCACGCGTATAGATTTAGGTGGACGTTAAAGAACACTGGATGATAAAAGAACATCCCAGCCCCCTGTGGCGTCCCTCATAATCGGATCGCGGTTCTGGGCACGTTATCACATTCCACACTCCAGCAAATTCGAGTATATATATAACCGCCAGGAAGACGGGCAGGAGGAACACAGGCGCCAGTGGCAGGAACAAAGGAACAATCCCATACGCACGACAGCAAAATAGAAGAAAAAAAAACGCAAGAACAGATGCGTCGTTTGTATTGAATAAAACAAAAAGGAATGTTTTCCCGCGGTCATCGTATAAGAGACCGTGCAATCGAAAGGGCTTCTTGGTAAGCCCACACGAGAGAACCGCGAGACAAGGACATTACACTACGTAGAGTATTGTATAACATGTGCACTTCACGTGTTCTCTGACGCAGGTAAGCGTGGGATGAAACATAGGCTCTCCAAGGTCGAGAAACGTACAACAGCCTCACTGCGGCCCTCCCGTCGTGTTTGGAAGTGTCTGGCCAATACAGCGTGGTAGGCGAGCTTGAAGGAAAGGATAACAAGCTACCGAGCACGCAGTCTGCCGATGCAGACAGGTAAAGGTAAAGACAGTATAAAGCAGCCGTTCTGTGGGTAGTGAAATGTTAAGCTTGATCTTTGAGTGCGAGATTTAATTTTGAGCTGGTAAGTTATAAGCATATAGATGTGATATATGCTTGCGCGTGACGTGGCGTATTGCTAGGAGGACGCTTATGGGGAGTCGGAGTCATTCCTTGATGACTTCCGATGACACGCAACACGTACTGGTGATTGAAGCCCGCAACTGGTGACCAGAGGAAGCTCGATCACCGCAATAATCATTGGCTTGGCTTTTCAAGACTAACCTGGTTTGAATGGCAGCTGTTGGCGCGACGTTCTCCTGCCTTGTTTCTATTTTTGTCCCCACCCTCATAGCATAGACATAGACATAGCAGGAGGAGGGGTTTTGTACCGTCGAAACACCAGTTACTGTACAGTTAGTGGTAGTTTTTGATCCTGCACTGCCTTGCCGATATTTTCGCCTGCACTTACCATCGTCGTCTGCGAAAGAACTCAAGCTAATTACGGGCAGCTTTCCGTAGCGGGCTTTTTGAGATTTACTGGCTCAGGCCGAATATTTTCGACAGGAGAGACGGCGTCATCATTATAGAAAACCAGTATCCACCTTGACCACAGGGTCGGCTCCTTGGCTATAAACATTCACACCAGCGGCGGTCGTTGTTCGCGGCGAGAGAGAGAGAGAGAGAGAGAGAGGCTCGCCGTCGGGCATTCTCCGCGCCAAACGGGCCGACAGGTGTGTCTGCCTTTTGTTATCCTCTCTTCCATCTCCCACCGAGAGAGAGAGTAAAAAGAAAACGGTCCAGAAAGGTAAAGAAACAAAGCACCTTGGCGCGGCTTCGGCCGAACGAGGAGGCGCTATTTTTTTTTTTTTTTTCCCTCCTCGGCGACTCGGACGCAAACGCTGCCGAAGAAAGAGTCCGCGTCACGCAACGTGGAGCCGCCGCCACGCAACGTCGAAAATCGCAATGCACCGTCGTTTTTTGTTTTTTTTTTTCTTTTCATACGCGGCTCGTCCGAGCGAACCGAGGAGGCGGAATATAGTTCCGCCGTCTATACGACGCGCACAGGCGTACGCACCCACACCAGCAGGGATTATACTCTAGCACTCTAGCATCTGTTTATCTCTTGCATCTCTAGCATCTATACTCTAGCATCTGTTTATCTGTTGTATTCGAATTTCGTGAGCATATATATGTACGCTCCTCGAAATAAAATTTTGTTGGAAGTAAGCGCTCCCTTCTGTCCCTTCCCTTGTCCTGTGTTTCTAAACGCGCTACGTCGATCAACTATGTCTTACCAACATGCCCAACTTTATATACTCTAGTCTAGCACTCTATTCTAGGCAATGTATAAGAATCCGCCATACTGAGAAATTTTAGTCTTGTAATGGCCACTAACACTTGTGCCTTAGAATTGCAAGAAAAGCCCCACTATTCTTACTCCTCTTTAAAGTTCATTTTAAGGAAAAATAATGATACTTTATTTGAGGCATAACCTGATTCGAATAAAGATTAATTACATTGATTAAATGTGCGAATTCTGTGTAACTTCACTATCGCACACTAAATATATATGCAGTACCTACGTTTTTAGGAAGCTGACAAGTTCATTATTCTTTTAGGAATTAATACAATGTATCAAACGATAGTGGACCTTACAGAGTTAACAATGCAACCGTTATAGAATTCTACGTGTCAAAACCACGATACGATTACGATACACGCCGTGCATTCGGATCGATTCCGACCACCCGGGGTTCTTTATAGGTACACGGGTGTTCTTCGCGACCAACCCGTATACCTTCGAGTTACAGTGACGAGACATCCTATACGTTCTAAGCAATACACCAGTGCGGGTTGCTGCGAAATTTTGTGACAGCGTGCATTTTAAACCAATCAGAGCGGTAAGTTATAGATGGCGTGACGTGACGTGACGTGAATTTGACGTGACGAAATTTAGCGCGCGCAGAATAATAGTCCAGCGTCGCAATTAAAAACTGCAAATATCAACTTATTTACCTCCTTTCAGTCCTGCGCCGTTTAAGCAGCTTTGAACTCTCTCTAGCCACCATACTTGTCCAAGAAGCTGCAGCAGTATGCGAGAACTTAAAAAGAGCGCACGCCGTTTGTAGTATACGTTATGGTATCCCGAGTTGCCAAGCTGCTGTTCGCGTAACGAGTTTTGGCCGACTGGTTAAGCGGAGTCGCGGGAGGAGCCGTATCGATTAAAGCGGCTCCAATCAATCGTTTCCAGCTCGTACGCGCGTGCAGGCCCCGAAGATTTGGAGTCTTCTCTTCAAGCGCGAGTCAATAAATAAACGCAGCATTGAGCGAAGCACTCCGCGGAGGAGAGGGGAAAAACGGGGGATCAGATAACACGGTGGACCACTTCCCAACAGCGTTTTGGCACTTTATATTTCTGGTGCGGCGGCGGCACAGAGAACAAAAGCCGGCACCACGGCGAGGTACCGGAAAGAGGGGGGGAGAATGTAAAGACAGAAAAAAAAAGAGGGCCCGTATATAAAGAGGCAGTATAAACGAAGGACGTCCGGGAAGCACTTGCGTACGCTTGCGTGGCCTCCATGGACAGACGCGCTTGGATGCGTTTCAGTCCAGACAAGAAACTGTGCATCGAACTATACCACAACTGGTGGTTATTAAGGCAGACGCTGCAGATGTTATCGGGTGCAAGTCGACAGGCCGAGAAGCAGGCGGTGATTAGGGTGTGCGCGGGCGTACAGCAAGGGTTAGATTTGGCCAAAGAGCGCCATGCGTTGACCAGAGCCATATGGCGACCAGGTGGTTAAGGTTTGCATAAGTGAGGAAGTGTATAAGCCGGCAAAGGCTAGTCCACGTTGCGTTATTACGTGTGACCCACAATAACATCCCACAACGCAGTTTCCTATATGCACTACACACCGTCACGTAACGATAAATTAAGCCATACCTATAGCTCGTCGGCAAAAAAACTTTTCTGCGAAGACGTTCTATTGGTGGTATAGTATAAGCGACGTTCTAAACGGTAAATCAAGCCATCCATTATAATGACACACGAAGACAAATGAGGCGTTAGAGATGGACAGAACACACAGCATGCAGTGATAGACCTATAGTTTGCAAACCGTTTGATAGGTTTGTGTGCGGACTCTGCATAGAATACCAGACTGTTCCCTTGAACAAAACGAGACACTGCAATCCAAACTGCGTCTCGTAACCGCGACAAGTCTGAAACATTTAGTCCGAACGAACGGCACAGCCTGAGTGGTCTAATAAAAGTTTATTAAACGCCTCCGTACGGCAAAGCGCCGACGCGCACATTCGTTCACGCTAAACACCCGGTTTCGTAATGCTGCACGGAACTGCAGACGACAGGCTGCTGCCGCAGCTGATGGCAGCTATCGTATATAGCCTTCGGCAAACGTATGCGCCTATACTGTGCCATACATGTAAAGCCCCCGGTCTTCCGCCGCACGGGGCAAACGCATTAATTCGCGGCGATGACGACCGCGATGAAGATGTTGCAAGGGAACTTTTTTTTTAACGACTCGACGCCGGTGGTCGCTGGACGGCCTTGGGCAGTTACACTCATGGGACGCTCTTCGTCGAAAGTAAGAAATAAAGACAGATAAAGAGAAAACTAAATGGCCTGCATCGTTGTGCCAAGTTCACGTATGAAAATCTCGCACTGTATTATGCGTTCACTCAAGACGACTCGAAGGTCATCGTATGCCGCTCTTCTCAGTCACTGCACTGACCCTCTGCCGCAGCGCCGAAAGCTTTCTGCACCTATAACGTGCTTTTGTATAGCCTCCGAGACCGGAGGCCTTCAAGGTTTCACCACATTACCCAATTTTTTGTATTGCATCCGGAATGGGCACACCTCCGACCAATTAAGCGACGAGGGGCCACGCGATAAGGTCACGAGACTTCACGATGTGACGTAGCAAAAATTGGCAATCTGATGATAACGTCACCACGTGAAGATATTTTTCATTATTCGTATTGACGCAACCAATGGCCAAATTTCACGTTTGACAAGACATCTTGGACCATGATTGAGCACTGCGTGCAGTTCGGATGCACCGCCGAGTCCCCAAAGTGCATTCATTATTTACATTCCCGGCACTGCACCTTGATTGATATGTGAGGTTTAACGTCCCAAAACCACTATATGATTATGAGAGACGCCGTAGTGGAGGGCTCCGGAAATTTCGACCACCTGGGGTTCTTTAACGTGCGCCCAAATCTGAGCACACGGGCCTTCAGCATTTCCGCCTCCATCGGAAATGCAGCCGCCGCAGCCGGGATTCGAACCCGCGACCTGCGGGTCAGCAGCCGAGTACCTTAGCCACTAGACCACCACGGCGGGGCCCCGGCACTGCACCTTATACACAGGTGAAAAAAAAAAAAGCGAAAGCTTCGTTCAGTCTGAATAATGCAGTTCTGCGCTCTCTCCGACCCTCTATAAAAAAGGGAGCCGGAGAGACCCTATTTTTTGTTAAAGCGGCGCTGCAAAGCTCCGTGGGACGTGGAGTTGGCAAATAGTTGTGAGACTGCGAGTCGATTACGGTAACTTCAGCTAATCACGAGTATAGTAGAACATAGGCATGCAACATCCGATGCGCTATGTATTTGCAGGTAGAGGCCAGGCAGAGACCTATGTAGCGCAAGCTGCTACTCACGACTGACAAGGCAAAGCGATGGGGGATGCACAGGGCTGGCACTCTGCATAGAGCTCGTACAAAGCCTGCCTGGGTCGATACTAGGGGTCATTGCTCGCACAGTACCGGGAATTCAGACAAGCGTGGGCGAAGTGGAGTTGGTGCGCCGCAAGAGTTTTGAATCGCTCATTTTGCGAGAAGCGGTAAGCTATATTGGATCCGTTGAGGTATAATATAACATCGCACAGACGATACAGAAAGGGGCACGATTTTTGCCTGTACCCATCTTGTCCCTTTTCCTTATCCGTGCACTGTTAATATCTTCATCGTATAATTTAGTCTGCCAACAACAAATAAATAAAAATCTTGACAATTTCGAAGGAATATGCGCTGTCGTTGCTCCAGCAGTCGAGGCTCTGCAATCGTAACGTAAGAAGTCGCAAAGGCAGTAAGTACATCGAGAATTCGTGATGCGGTATAATGTGCGCGGACAAGACAGAGCAAATATATATTCGCGCATGCGCGAATTTGACAGACTTTTCACCGTATAACGACGTAACGCACTTTTTAATCTTTCTTGGAGACTTTCGAAAAAAAAAATTATTTTGGTCTGGTCTGTCTGTACCTTTGTCTGTTCGTCTAGCCTTAACGGTACCCTGAACGGCACCAGAGTTGTCAAACGATACTCTAAACGACCGACACCATCCGCAGCGCCCACCAATGTTGCTCAAGATTCGGCGTTCATAATTGTGCGATTGTCCCTTGAAAACCAATTATCGCGCATATCTGAGGCACCATAACAACACCTGCGACAAATTTCAGTTTCGTTTCCTCGGCCCATACACAGTGTTAGAGCAGACCTCGCCCGTTAATTATCGCGTTGAAGCTGTGATTGCTCCGATCGAGTAACCGGCGCTGTCGCAGTACCGAGATAGTGCATGTCTCGCGTATGAAGCCTCTCGCAAGGCGTTCTCCGCATTTATAAGTTGCGGCCAGGATGGCCGCTCTCATGCGCGGGGGATTAGTGTGGGCAATTAAAGCACGCTTCTTCATCACCTGTACAAAACCATCATCACCTAGTGTTCTTCATCTTCATCCCTAGTGGACAAGGCTCTTGAGTCGGTTCTGTGCCCCGGAGGTGACTGTTTTTGGCCAAGTCTTCCAGGCTTAATAAAGGCGTGTGAAGGACTTCGTCGCAATACTCTGTATGTGCGTCGTTTACTAGAAAAAGACATACATAAGTAATTCTAAGGTCCATAGCGCTTATCACGCGGCGCTAACCATGCAACGCTTGCACGAAAAGGCGAGTGTTTCCAACGCTCTGCTAAGACGACACGGTGGTGGCACCTGTCCGTCGCCTTGCGTTCTACACCTTATCCCCTCCAAGAAGGGCGCGCACGCTCGTCTCAGAGCCGCGCGTTTTGTTTTCCAAGATAACTGCCAGATAGCGCTCGTGTCTCACGTGTGACGTGCCTTGATGCGCTCGTTCGCCTTCGCTGTACGCTCGAGGCACTCTAACGCAGCGCCTCCGGAATACCGTTCACCAATTTTCTAGCGCAGAACATCACAAATAAACGTTTTGTTCAATCTCTCCAGGCGCAAGACTATATCGTCTTTCGACGACATTTGCAGATTAATAACATGCAGATACGGGGCCATTTTTTTTTTCCAAGCCAGCCTCTTCTATTGCCGCCCAGCGAAGTGCTGTGCGAAGATTACAGCACCGCAAAAAAAAAAACGGTGCGCGTGTGAACCTATGAGACTGCAGGGGCGAGTGAACCAAAGAGGGAAGGCGACGCCCCCCACGTCCATCAATGGTGCCAAGACAAGCAAAGGAGCCACAAAAGAGTGCCGCGATTCGGCGGGACCATCGGTCGACGCGGCGCGTCTTCAAGCGGCTTAGCCGAGCGGAACGGGGCGGCCGGCGGCTCCGAATAACCACCCCCCTGTCCGTCTCTCGGCTCGGGACCGCACTTCGTCAAAAGACGCCAAGCTTCCGGCGTCTCGGATGCACGTGAACCGCGTATACGTGCACCTGCCGTATGACGTTGGAAGCCCAGCACAAGGCCAGTCGAAAATAGAGCCTCGAGAGAAAGCAACACAAGAAGCGGAGCTACATAGTCGAGTCCACTTTAGAGCGCCTCGATGCGCGCCCCCGTATAGGGCCACTGCTCAGCTCTGTTAATGGTAGTTATCGGTCACAACGCACAGCGAGTGCGGCCGGCAACAAGCAGTGTTGGAGCTAACCAACGGTTGCTATAGGTACGAGGCCGAGATGAAAATAAGCACGTATACTAGACTCTGCAGTTGGTGTGACTCCAGCAGTATAACCACTGGACATAGTAGGGTGTACAAGATACGGTCTTTGTGTGCGCTATGAATCCTATTGTAAAGGCATATTCGTTGAACGCCTGGCATGAGAGTCGACCGGCAGGTGAATAAACAGCTCAAATCAACGGATACAGCAGAGCGAGCGGCGTCCAGTGCAGTGCAGTGCCGCGGTATACACCCACTAGGTGTCACCGTTGCTCATCCGTAGCCCTCGCAAGGGTTTGCGGCAAAAATAACTTACGACAGCTCTGCACACTTCGGGGCAATTCGTTGCTTGCGCGCGTGCGCTGTCACCAACGTCTGCAGTGGCAACACGAGTAGTTCGCGTCATGCAGGCCTAACTTTACCGGCAATAAATGAACGCCGCACACATTTCGAGAGCGAATTCGAGGAATAGAAACGCTTTTATGAGGTCGGAGTGGAATTGTCACCGTAAGATAACGCTAGAAAGGCCAGCGTATATAGAAGCTAGTTGGTTGTACAGTTGACACTCGCGACTCACTGTTTAAACACGAAGAGACGATCATCATTAGCGCTCGTGTGTGTCCAACCTGTGCTTTTCGTCTTCACGTTCAAACAGCGCGTCGCAAGTGTCAACTAAATGAGATAACGCTTGACTAATCAAATATTTTATATTTATATACATTTGTTCTATACTAGCACTTGCCAGTTATGTACCTCTAATCATTTCCACACTACTTCCATGTGTATGTACAGGTCACCAGGGCCTTTGTCAAGCCGTTCTCACGGCTTCTATAGCCTTGGCCACCTCTGCAGTTTTGTCTGGTAAACAAATAAAGTTTGAAGTTTGAAATCGACGAGGAGTGCCATTTGTTGCTCGGCTATAGCCACTTCATGCCGTCTTGCAGAACTATCGACGTAGCACAAGGGCGATGCACACTTTGCAGAAGTCGCTTTGAAGGTCTATATAGGAAACGTGTACCGATTATCGATGTAATCGATTACTTATTTTACGTAACGCAATTCTAGCCATAGTATACGTTACGAAAAAGGCACAGACGCCACACGCTCTTATATACGAAAGAAGATCTTCTCCTGCGCGACGGACTCATCAAGCAAGCGTCCGCGCTGAATCTATACCGTTTTATAGATAAGTGCGAGCGCCTGGAAGGAACAATGTGGACTATTCACTGCACAGTGCGCTACGTAGAAAGGATGCCTTCACCACAAACAAGACCTTGTTTTATGTTTCGCGCATCGTCGAGGCTTCAAAGAAGCCACCGCTATTTGTAAACTGACTCGCCAGGAGCGCTGCATGCACGCTCAAGTGACGACGCTGTCTGTGCCTGCGTCAACAGCACGCCTACAATTGTTCGCCACTGACGCTAAGAGCGTTAAAAAAAAATAGTCGCACAAGTGTGCAGCTGGTGCACATTTATATGTAGATATAACAGCTGCTGCCTTGACATCGCTTAAAAGAAAACGATTTTCCTATACGTTATTTTATTAAATATGACGAACGCGATGAAAGAGCACCGGACCGAATCATCGCCATCTCACCATGAAAATCGAATCCGACAAGCCTATACGGGTTGACAAGCGACACGACAGAATGAATCGTGCGCAGAAGTACGAGAGGTATAATGCAACTGCGCATACAGTGCAGGAGGGATAGACAATCGATCGCAGCACATTTTAGAGCTTCACCAGCCTCGGTGTAATTTCGGTAAGTCACGAACGCGGATATAGTTAACAATGCTCAAGCGCAACAGTATGTACGATCGGTGCAGCTGCCACAAACCTTTGTTAGACCGCATAGCGGCGGCTGCACAAACCAGAACTATATTACGGTCAGGTTTTATACTCTTAACGTTTCGTACTCTGATATACTTTACTATTCCTCCACTCTTAAGAACAGCGGCTTTGCCACGGAGAGCGGAGGATGCATACAATCTCGGAAAACTATGCGTACACATAACTTCTGACGACAATACTGCATTTATACTTGGTGAGGAAGAGAGGAACAGCTCGAATGAACAGTCAGATTCAGTGTTTGTGTTCCCAGGTGGTCAAAATTTCTGGAGCCCTCCACTACGGCGTCTTTCATAATCAAATGGTGGTTTGGGGACGTTAAACCCCACAAATCAATCAAATCAATCAATCAGTGTTTGTGTTTGAAAACCTTCTATACACAAAGCATGCGCGAGTCGACAGGAACTGCGTCTGTTTGCCCGAGGGCGACAAAGCTCCACATCAAAGTCAAATAAACGATGCTCTGAAAATCATCGGAACAGGCGGTTTGATAAATGTATATGCGACTGTATCGCCGATATTACGAACGATATGATACGATGCTTACAGCAAAAAAAGAGCTACGCGAATGGACAGGCGTACCTGTTGGAACGTCCCAAAAGCACGGTGCGATTTTACGAACGACTCGGCAGTAAAGGGCTCCGGAAATTTCGACAAGCTGGGGTTATGTAATTTAAGCAGTCGTACGTCGACCTTTATAGCACTTCGCCTCCATTGAAATACAGCCACCCGCGGGATTCGATCCCACGACTTGGAGGGTCAGCTGCAGTCGAGCATGCATGTATAACCATACAGAAAGCACCGCAGCGGGTCTACGCGAATGGAAAGCTATATAGGTGTATACACATGCGTAAGAGTGAAACTTACGAAACTTATACAGTATGACCATCTATACGAAATTTCAACATTGGAGATTCCACAAAGGTGCAGGTGACAATCAGAGACATGAACGTTAAACGACGAAAAGCCATGCGTTCCTTGTCTCCCGAAGCTGCGCGCGAGACAACCGACAACGCATTAGGTGTATACACCTAATTGGAGTCCCCATTCGATATACCGACATTCACTGAGACATTCAAGCGTATACGCAGACGACGATGCACTATACAAAGGAAAAACTGGCATTCAGTGCACGCAACTCCGCATAGTGTAATCTGGATTTCAATATGAGGCAGCGACGTTCTGTCTATGCCGTATCACGCAGTGGCATTAACGAGAAGTCGGGATCCCGTCCCCCTTCAGTGCGTGTATGTATACTATAAACATAGACACGCTTGGCCTACTCCCCTCGCGTCTGGCGCTGACAGATGGACGGTCGCGACGCGGTCGCCTGCACGCGTCACGTTTTCCGTCGCACACAAATGTCACGTTGCGCATGACGTTTATGCGTGCAGGAGTCACTGTGTTGACGACACTTCCGCTATTTACGAAATTACGGAGTGTGCTGCCACAAATGCCCGCTGGCTGCGTCACATAGATATTAGTGTTTCGCCCGCGAAAACCAGAAATGCTATCAAAAGGCACGTTTTGGGAGTCAGCTGTGCCTCATACGTATGACGCCGTGACCGGGAAGTGAACCCACGACCTAATGCCGAGGAGCACCAAGGCGAGTCAAACTTGTCGCGGGTTACAGATATGCGTGTTGGCGCGCCTGAACAGCTCGGGACGACTCGACCCGAGCAGAAACGTCACACGTGACGTCATTGAGTGGCACTTCACTGTCGACCCTGGAAAAACTAAGGGCGAAGAAGCGGCACGACATAGGTATCTGGCCTGGCCGTGACGCGGCTCAAGAACTTGACAATAGCAAAATATCGACACTTATACGCAACGACGGGTAAAACGTTGCCTTTCATTCAAGTGCATCGCACGGCAATGGTGTGACGTCATACGCAACGTGCCTGTTCAGGACACGTGACCCTGAGTTGATGTGTTTAAGTGCAATTAGACGAGTAACTATGCGCACACATTACCCTATCAACGTGTCGGCGAACACTGCAGGCCAGTGGCATGAACATGTAAAGTGTGTGATACCTTCAAAGTATGTTCGATTTAAGTGACCCGCTCGTTGCTACAAAACCACGACGGCGAAATAATTGTGCGAAAAACCGGAGGATATACAGGTTGCTTTTATCACAGAAACTGCCTTGTCTCGGTGAAGTGCGCACACGCGCGAAATGGGAAAGTGTATCATACACTCGAACTCAGTTATCGAGAGCGTGTTATCGAGCGACATTGCGAGAACGACTCTGCTGCGCATTAATTGCCGTTCAAAGGGCACACTCACATTTTATCGAGAAAAGTGAGTGTATTGCCGGTATATAGCGGCACCGAGTGCTTCGTCGAAACGGCGCCGATATGCGGTTTACCAACAAAGAAGCTGATACGCAAACTCGGGGGGGGGGGGGGGGGGGGCTTCGCCCTCTTTTTTTTTTGCCATTAATGACAAGCGGGCACGCAATTGCGCACGGTTTCGTTTAGAAACCTTTGATTTATATGTGGGGTCTAACGTCCCAAAACCCACCATATGATTATGAGAAACGCCGTAGTGGAGGGCTCCGGAAATTTCAACCACCTGGGCTTTTTTAACGTGCACCCAAATCTGAACACACGGGCCTATAGAACATTTCCGCCTCCATCGGAAATGCAGCCGCCGCAGCCGGGATTCGAACCCACGACCTGCGGGTCAGCAGACGAGTAGCTTAGTCACTAGACCACCGCGGCGGGGCTCGTTTAGAACGTTTATTAATTAAAGATAATTGATGAAAATGGCATCTAAAATATCAGAATAAGACGGAAATGTTTGTTATTAGGAGAACTTTTTAAAAGTGGCTTATACGTGATCGCCGATTTTTTTCCCCTTGATGCACAGGGGTGTCCGAAAGTTCGCGGGCAGCGCTGCCGGGCGATTATACACAGAAAAACAGCCTGGGAACTTTTTTAA
This sequence comes from Rhipicephalus microplus, assembly GCF_043290135.1. Lineage (NCBI taxonomy): Eukaryota > Metazoa > Arthropoda > Arachnida > Ixodida > Ixodidae > Rhipicephalus > Rhipicephalus microplus. Next base: position 12,241,935 of record NC_134709.1, on the reverse strand, counting down.
CACTCCTAGAGATATAGAATGGATATCGAAAACGCAGCTGCGGGATGTATATAGGCAATGTAAGCTATAGCGTATACGTATAGCATGTATGAATTCTGTCAGAGTAAAGCTCTCGAAGCAAATCCCAATTGTGACTTTCGAAAGCTGCTGCGCTTTTGCCGCCAACTGGATAAAACAAGAAACGACTAACTTTTCCGTATACCTGCGAATGTTTCCTAGAAGTATACTCTGTTCAAGTTTTCCAAATCAAATCGTCTTCCAATACAATATTTTTTTTATGTTGCAGAAACACACCATAACTGATGACAATGAGCTGCTTGAGCTTTTATATGTTATTCGTGAAAATTGTAGCCTCCAGGACTTATAAATCAACCGTATAGAAGCAGATTTTGCGCAGCTATAACATCAACTTCTTTTAAATACCGCATTTATGAGGATTTCACATAACCAGACGCGGGAAATCAATGAAATATCAACAATAGGCGGAAAGTCGGGCGTAAGCTTGTCTATAAAGCTCACTTAACAAATCACATAACTCTAAAGCAGTCACGTATAGCCGCAATGTAAATATTTATTATAAGCGGCCGCGCTTTGTTATTGGAGTCATTACAAACGCGCTTAAATATTGCTTTCAATCGAACGCTTGCTACACCCGTTGTACTACACCCGTTATAATCCCAACGTAAATGATAGGCCGGCCAACGAATTGACAGGGCATACACACAACGCTTGCCCGACGGATCGAGATCCGTTGCCCGGACAGCTTTTAGCGGGAAATCCTTTAACGTTATTTCTTTTCCCCGCACATACCGCTTTCAAAAAAAAAAAAAACTGGAAAAGTCACTTAACGCGTACAGCAAAGCCGCAGAAAAAAAAAAAAATAAGCGATCGTCGTTCATGGTATTCGATCGTTTTTACGTGAGGCGACTTTCGATCGCGCAGAATGAAAGCTTTATAACGTATACGTTATTAGGAACGTTTGCTTCATGCGAAGTCGTGCGCTGACTGGAGAAGAATGTTGACCCTTCTAGCCCTGGATTTTTTTTTTTTTTTAACCGGCGGAAATTTGTTTCTGGTTGACCTGGAGGTATACATACACCCAGGCCACGAAAATACTTTTTTTTTTCTGAGCATCCCATCAGTATACAAGAAAGATGGCTCCATATCCTACATATATATAGGTCACTAGGGCTTAGTGGTTGTGAAGTGAAATATGGTGAATTTAAATATATCTATTTGTTTTTACCCTGTCAGGGCACGTTATCGTTGTGAAACTAACATACAGCAACCACGTATTAGTTACAGCGCCTATACTGTTCAATGGCAAGTTTTTGGGCTCGTTATACGCAGCTCCTCGTGGAACTTGAATGGCCACCGTCTAGTTATTGAACCCTTCGGAAAATCCAACATCATAAATGATTGACGAATCCTGCTTTGCAGCGCCAGAATCAATTCCACCCATGTTTGCAAGGGCAAGCTGACTGAACTGCACTTCGTGGTCGTTGTCTTCTATAGCTCCATCACGCGCCATTATTATGTTTCATAAAACCAATGAAAATTCATTACGTACTATCTCGCTATCAGACACCACTTACATATTATGTAAGTAATTTGCACAGGTTTCTCGATTAGAACAACAAGAAATCGGGAACTTTTACAAGAGCTGCACATCTGGATTAGCCTAAATGCATTGGGAGGTCGGACAACCACTGAGCCCTGGTGTCTTATAATTAGGACATGGAGATTGTCCACTGCTGCGGGCGATAGGTTGGTGTTAGGGAAGACCCACTTTGTAAATAGCGAGTTAAACATCTTAGAAACATCTGTGGGGAGCAGGTGCGCCCAGCCTCCCTTTCCCTTTTAGGGCAGCGCACGCGCCTGGTTGCGGGGACCCCTTCCCCCACGGCCGGCGCGTGCGATTCCCCCCCCTTTCCCGGCGCCAGGAACAGGTTCCCCTCTCCCTCAGCGAGGAAAGGTACCATTCTCGTCAGGGAAAGGGAAATCGGGTCGGGGAACAAAACGAGCGGGCAAACGGGCGCTCGCTCTCTGACACCAGCGACCATCCCAGGAGGACGAACCCGCAACCCCGCGGCGGCGATCATGGGCCCTCACAGTGCAAGGCGCGGACGAATTCGTCGGCCGCCCCGCCTGTAGCCTCTTCTTCTTCCCAGGAGCAGGTGAGCGGCGTTGCGGAGGATCGGGAGGCTGCTCCGGGGGACGCCGAGGGCTCGACCCAGCCACAGCCGGAGCCCATTAGCGAACGGGCTCCAGGAGGGGAAGAGCAGGAGGCGGGGTCGGAATTAGCTGAGGCCCCCACCCTCTCTGCTGCCGCCGAGCCGTCGCCGGCCTCGCCTGCCGGTGCGCCCGGGACCAGCCCTGCTGACGCGCCTGCTGCCGAGGAGACACAGGAACCCATGAGCTGGACGGACGCTGTTCGGGGCAAGAAGCGGCGCGCCAACCGATCACCAGGGCCCTCCAAGGAGAGGCTGGCGGCGGCTCCGAGCGGCGGCCCCGGCAGCCCTAAGGACGACCTCCCGGTTCCGAAGCGAGCCGCAGCGACAGAGTCCGACGAGGAGTCCACCTCGTCGACTGTCACGGACGGTACCACGGGTGAGTTGAACAACAGTTCTTCTTGCCCTAACTGTGGACCAGGCAATTGCGAGTGTTCGTTAATGTCTAACACAGTGTACTCGTCCACGAACGAGGATTCCCTCTCCGAGGGGGACTCTCGTTCGTAGGTTTTATATTAGGTAGCTTTTCAGCAGCTGATACCTTCGAGTATCTGCTGTTTTCTTCTCTTCTGTGATTTTCTTTTCGCTTCTTGCCTATTCTAGAGTCTGTCTTCTCTCCTATCTTTCATCATGGCTTCTTCTCTAACTATTGCTACCTTTAATTGTCGGGGTATTACTAGAGCAGCGAAACAAGCTGAGGTCATTCATTTAGCTCGGTCTCGAAAAATAGACATTCTCCTTTTGCAGGAAACTTTTGTGTCTAAATTGCAACAGATTAAGAACTTTGACAGAACGTTTGGCACCAAATCCTACTGGAATTATGGTGGCGCACATTGCCGGGGAGTTGCTGTCATTTTAATGCCACGATTCACCGGTTCTGTGCTACGCTACGCCAGGGATTCGGACGGCCGTGTTCTGTCAGTGGATCTTGACTCTGGCGTTAGAATTGTGAATGTGTATGCTCCAGCAAAGCGCGGACAGCAGAAAGATTTCTTTAATTCCCTAGATTCTTATCTAGTTGGCCCTTCCCGTGTCATTTTAGTAGGCGATTTCAACTGTGTTTTAGAAAAAGCGGATCGCGTTTCCCTCAAAGGAACTCCAAAGTTTAGAGACGGAAACGGCGAGCTAGAGTTGCGGGAGCTTGTTAAAGAGCTGGGGCTTGTCGATGCTTGGCGGTCCCTCCGTCCTCTCCAGTCAGGCATGACTTGGACGGGGAGGGGGAGCCGCTCGAGGATCGATCGTTTTTATGTCTCGCCCTCGCTTGCTCCTAGCATGCACTCTAGCTGGCTGTGTTCTTCCGCGTTGAGTGACCATAGCCTTCTTGCACTGAGATTTGCCGACTCTAGTTTGGTGCCATGGGGCAAGCGACCGTGGCGTTTAAATCCACGGCTCCTTAAAGATAAGGACGCCACAAAAGATGTGGCGACCTATCTCATCGGTTCACTCCTTGGCGACCAAAACTTAGGCGGTAGCGATTGGGACACGGTGAAGGCCGGAGTCGCGGAGCGCTTTCGGGATTGGGGCAAGAGGCGGGCGCGGGAGGAGCGCGCCGAGATCAAAGCGGTCTCTGACGCGATCCTCCTGCTCTCAAAGCCATTGTCCTGCGGCCTGGGGGTAACCGCGGCTCTTACTTCACTGCGCAAAGAATATAGAGTCCTGCTCCAGCGACGCTGGGACCGCTTGCGGGCCACAGCACGCGCAGAGCAGTGGGAAATGGAGGCTTGGTGCAGCAGAAATGTCCTTCGCAGACACTTGGCTAGGAAGAGCTCAGCGATAACCTCTTTGGTCGATCCTAACACAGGCGGCTTAGTGGAAACGCAGGACGAAGTATTAGAGGTGGCAAGACAGTTCTACAAGAACCTTTACGCCGAACCACCTCCCACTCCGTACTCGTTTCCTTTCACCAAAACTTACGAGGACTTTGATATTTGTGACACTCCCTTCGTCGAAGAGGAGGTGTTTGCAGCCCTTAAATCCATGAAGCATAATCGCAGCCCAGGTTCAGATGGTTTGACAGTCGAGTTTTATGTCAAGTTTTGGAGAGTTTTGGGGGGGCCTTTTACCACATTGGCAAACAGGCTTCTCCGTGAGGGGACCCTGTCAGCAACTCAAAGAGAGGGGCGGATCACTCTCCTGTGCAAGGATGAGACGAGACGCACCGACCTGAGAGCCTGGCGGCCCATCACCCTCTTGAACTGTGATTACAAGCTCATAGCTAAGTGCCTGTCCGTTCGACTCACTCCAGTGCTCAGTACTGTTTTGGGTCCGTACCAGGCGTGTTGTGTCCAAAATAGGTCGTGCCAACTTCATGGTTTCGCTATCAGGGACCTCATAGAATGGTCGAATTCTCGCAACCTAAGTGGAATCCTTTGTTCTTTTGATCAAGAAAAGGCTTTTGATATTATCAGTCACAAGTACATCTTCAAAGTTTTAAAGCAGGCGGGCTTCAGTTCAAAGTTCATCAGCATGGTCAGGGCTCTCTACTTTCGTCCTAGTTCTGCTGTTGTCATACAAGATCGCGTCTCGGAGTCGTTCGGTGTGTGCCGTGGAGTCCGACAGGGTGACCCACTGTCGCCCGCTCTCTACGTGCTCGCATTCGAGCCGCTCTTGCAGAGGCTTTCTAAAGACACCAGCATAGGTAGATTTCCCCTTCCGCCAGGTTCCCCCCCGGTGGCAATGTTTGCCTATGCAGATGACCTCTCTATCGTCGTCCCGGACGAGGCAACTGTTTGCACCGTCTTGGACGTTATGGAGGGGTACTGCTCGGCGAGCGGCGCCAGAATAAATAAGTCAAAGAGCGCAGTCATGTATCTGAACTGTGCTCCCTCCAGTCCACGTCCTGTACATGGGCTCCCCATAAAGAAACGCCTACGTATATTAGGTTTCCATTTCGAGCCAGATGGCCTGACTACCGAAAACTGGCGGTTAGCAAGGCAAAAGCTTACTGATAGGATTGAGGAACTCGGTGCCTTGTCTTGTCCGCTTACAGCCAGGGCCACGATAATTCAATCACTGTTGTTCAGTTTCCTCACGTACATAGGTTCGGTTATGCCAGTTAAACCCCACACCAAAGTTATCTTGGAAAAGAAAGTTTTCAAATTCTTTTGGGGTCGTGCCGCTCCTTTTGTGGCGCGCCCCGTGTTGAAGTTGCGCAGGGACGAAGGAGGATTAGGTATTCCCGACCTTAGCGTTGTGACCACGGCATTACATGTTAAATGGACACGGGTAGCTCTTGAGTCAGATATGCTCCTTACTAGAAGCTTTGCGTCTTATTTCCTGAGTACCAGGCTGAGGTTGTTCTCGCCTGGGGCATTTTCGAATTCCGTGCCTCGGGCGGGAACGCCTTCTGCCTTCTATGCAGGGGCCGCTTCTACTTTGGCCCGTCTCCAAGAGGTCGACCCCGAGATAGATTTAGATTCAATCGAACTCCGCGAGTTAGTCGATAGACTCGCTCCGGAGTTACCCGAATGCTACAGAGAACACGACCTGTCCGAATACAGTCCTAACTGGCGGTTAATTACTGCCAGTTTCCTGGACGCCAAGCGCGCTACATTCATGTATCGCCTGGCCAGAGATCGCCTGCCTCTAAGCTTCAGGCCTTTCACAAGAATTGCTCAACGAGGAGTGTGCCCTTTTTGTGGCACTAAGGAGGACCTGGTTCACGTGTTCTCTCAGTGCGCACTACCAGCTGCCCTCCATCGAAGGATAGCTAGCTTGTTTGGCCACCCAGGTGTTCCGTTCAACACCGTTCGTTTTCTTCAACCCCTGTCGCGACAAGCGGCTAAGCAATACGTGCTTCTGCTTGTTGAGTGCTCGTACCAAGTGTGGGTTGCACGGTGCTGTGCCGTCTTTGATGGCAAGCGACCCGGGCTTCTCGAAGTGCTTGCAAAAGTACGGAAGGAGGTCTGGTTCGTTCTCCACCGAGAGTGGCAGCGCCTTGGTGCAAAGAAGTTCTACGAGACGTGGCACCGTCCGGCAGTGATTT